>NC_064866.1:3268391-3568391 GCF_024139225.1 Suncus etruscus | reverse complement strand
GCCCGGAGAGATAGCACAGCGGCGTTTGCCTTGCAAGCAGCCAATCCAGGACCAAAGGTGGTTGGTTCGAATCCCGGTGTCCCGTATGGTCCCCCATGCCTGCCAGGAGCTATTTCTGAGCAGACAGCCAGGAGTAACCCCTGAGCACTGCCGGGTGTGGCCCAAAAACCAAAAAAAAAAAATGTTTTAAAATATTAGGTTATCAGAAACAAAGTCTTAAGAAAATAAGGCCTCTTGGCCTGTATCTGTTTCCTTCCCCTTCTGTTCATATAAATGTCACAGAAGTTTAGATCTATCAGCCATACCATCACTTACTATTACAGGTAACTTAGCTAGACCTCATGAGGCTTATTCCATTTTTTTAAAAAGCTTTATTTATTGATTGATTTTTTTTTATTGGTTTCTAGGCCACATCCAGCGGTGCTCAGGGATTACTCCTGACTCTGCACTCAGAAATCGCCTCTTGCAGGCTGGGGGGACCCCATGGGATAGCAGGAATCGAACCAGGTCCCTCCTGGTTCAGCCTCATGCAAGGTAAAGGCCCCACCACTCTCTCTCCAGCCCATGAGGCCGATTCTAACAGCACTATCCATAAGCTAGACCCACATACAATGCCTCATGCAGAATCCTGCTCTGTTCCCCTACACAACTATGCTTTAAAAAAACAGGAAGTAAGAGAGTTCATACTTGTTAGCATTCATGCTCAAGGTAAAGTGTTACTAAATGATTCAAGTCAGCCTACCCTTCTGAGGTGCTGGTTTTGTTGAATTTAGGATAGTTTCTGTGATGCCTGTCAGTTTTCAAAGTGAAAGCTGTCCAGCACGCTGCTTTCAGTTACCCACCAGTTGATATGCTCACTGGTGTTATGGTTTCCGAAAGTGGCACTTTCATTACAAACAGACCCTTTTTTGTTTCCTCTGAGCAGACATGGTCTAGAAAAGCTGTGTTATAAGCATTATACTTTGATGGTCACACTGGCTGTGGCCTTCCAGGACCAAAGTCCTACCTGACCATTGCCAGATCCTTTCTCTACAAGCAGCACTCTCTGAGGGCCCTCTATATTTGTCAGCTCTCTGCCTAATTCTGGAATACCCTCCACCCCAAATTAGTCTTTTGTGGAGGGGGCTGATCAGAGATTAATCTTGACTCTGTGCTTAGGTTTGCCCTGGTGGTACTATGGTGATCATCGAGTGTCCAAGGATCAAGTCTGATTTTCCTGTGTACAAAACATGGCTTCAGTATGTTGCTAGCTCTCCAGTTTCCATGATATTTCTTTTTTTTTTTTTTTTTTGGTTTTGGGCCACACCCGGCGGTGCTCAGGGGTTACTCCTGGCTGTCTGCTCAGAAATAGCTCCTGGCAGGCACGGGGGACCCTATGGGACATCGGGATTCGAACCAACCACCTTTAGTCCTGGATCGGCTGCTTGCAAGGCAAACGCCGCTGTGCTATATCTCTGGGCCCAGTTTCCATGATATTTCTATGCATGAATAAAACCCTACTAGAGCCAAGATTTGAGGTGGGGTTTTCCCCCTACCAAGCCTGTTAACCTCTTTGTAAATCAATGCATGCTAAGTATTGCTCAATTCGAAGGGATGTTGTCGCATTCAGCATCACAGATGTTTCTGCCTCAGTCCTAGCCTCACAGGACTTTATGTACCATAGCAAACAGAATCACTATTTGTAAAGTGCCTATCATAATCCTTTGATCCGGTAACAATCATGATTATGTAGGTAGTTGAATTATGGAGAATAAGGGTAATTGAAATTTTCTTTTCAAAAATGTTCAAAATACTAAGTTATCAGAAACAAAGTCTTAAGGAAAAAAAGACCTCTTGACTGGTAACTGTTTTCTTCCCCTTCTGTTCATATAAATGTCGCAGAAGTTTAGATTTATATTCACTTATTTCCACTTCCTCAAGTTCTGGTTTCTGCCCCCACCATTTTTCCAAAACTACTCACACTGAAACCACCATCTATTTCTTAGCATCATTCCTTCATAAATGTGTTGGTGGGGGGGAATGAGAAGGGAAAGCCTTTCAGGGAAATGATAACTTGGAGTTGAGAGTTAGTAGGAAAGAAAAAGATAAGTGGACTAGAAATAAGGCCATCTAGGCAAACTGAAAAGCATGATCCAAAATCACAATGGAAACCAAACACCCACCTTATCCAAGAGTCAATTTAGCAATCAACTCACCTAAATAGAAGATAGAGTCCAGAAACAAGCCAACTTCAAACTGGTTGACAAACCAAGGTAGTCCCAGAAGGAAGCTTGCAAGGTGTTGGCAACCAAAAAAAAAAAAAATCCAAATTCAGTAAGTTACCAGTTCTTTGTGTCTAAGGCTTTTCTGGGAATGCCTGTTATAAAAATGATCCTAAGCTACTAAGCCATCTTTCAGACCTGAGAGATGGGCTCCAAGGGGCACTCCTATACTGGATATGTCAACAAAGTGCCTACCACACCCAACTTCCTCTTCAAGATGAAACTACCCCACCCACAGCCCCCTGCTCTGAGAAGTAGAGCTAAATGGTCTTTACCTAGGGATAACTCTTGATTGGGTCAGGGTTGGGCCCTGATATTAGGGTTATTCCTCCCAAAGCCAAAGATTAAGAGGAAAAAGTAAACAAACAAAAACTTGGTCAATCAGATTTTCTTTATGGGACTGAATTAGAAGACAAGGAGATAAAGTGGGCAATTAGCCAGAAAAACTAAAGTTGAAAGGATGCCATACAATAGAATAGAGGCTATGGAAGGTTATATAAACCAAAACTATGAGGAAGCAGAGAAGCATGATAAGAAAGTAGAGTTTATTAATAAACAGCAATTAAGCAGTGGTGAGAGCTCAGGGAAAGTAAATAGAATGTATTAGAACAGGCTAAAGGGAAGAAAACCTACTGAAACTGAAAAATGGTGCCAAAAATGGTGAAAAGTTGTACAAAAATCCTGTCATCTCATTCTTTTTTTTTGTTTTTTTGTTTTGTTTTTTGTTTTGGGCCACACCCGGTGGTGCTCAGGGGTTACTCCTGGCTGTCTGCTCAGAAGTAGCTCCTGGCAGGCACGGGGGACCATTTGGGACACCAGGATTTGAACCAACCACTTTAGGTCCTGGTTCGGCTGCTTGCAAGGCAAACAACGCTGTGCTATCTCTCCGGGCCCCTGTCATCTTATTCTATTAAAAAGCCTCTTTCCTTCCTGATATTCAGGCTTACTAAGGGTCAATCTTAATCTCCCAGAGTTCCTTGATCATGCTTTCTGGCCACTTAGAATAAAGTGAGTTTAGTTTGAAGTGTCTGGGATCTCTCAGTGAAGGAAGCTAGGAAAGTGGTTATAACAAGTCTTCTAGCATTTTAGACAATCTCTATTTCAAAGGTCAGATTAACAGCATTCTTTGTGTCTTTCCTCCTTCTTATGGTCCAGTTACTGAGGTCAGCCATGATAGCATGAATTTTCTCCCTTTTAGGATGACAGTTCAAGTTTAATCCCTCTTATCTTTGATGTTGTGTTTAGAGAATTGGGGAGAAAAAAAAAACAGATAAATCCAGTAGACTGGGGATGGCTATCTATAAAAATGATGTTGAAGCTATTGAATGCCTTGGCTCTACATTAACTGAGCTTCAAATTTTACCCTAAAATAAGCAATTTTCTCAGCTATAAGTTGTTTTCTTTTGTTTTTGAGACACGTCCAGCATTGCTCAGGAATCACTCTTACTCTGCACTCAGAAAGTACTCTTGGCAATACTCAAAGGACTATATGGGATGCTGGGAATCAAACCTGGATCAGTCTCATGCAAGGCAAGCACCCTGCCCACAACACTATCACTCCAGCTTCTCAGTGCAATCGGAGATAAAATTATGCCCTCTTATTGCACTATTATGAAAAGTAAGTGAGAAAACATAACTATAGTATTTAGCACAATACCTTGTCATGTTACGTGTATCATAAATATAGCTATTGTTGTTTAAACTTTTAAAGTTTAGTTTTCATACTTGGTGCGATGAGGATAATTTGATGCCATCCTATATGCAAGTCTTCTCCCCAATGGTTGCTCCAGTGAGAACTTGTTATACTCATTGCCATTTCCTTATGTGGCTTACTTTTCCTAAAACTACCTAGCCAAAGGAGAATCAATAGTATCAGGAAGGGATACAAAAATTAGTAAAGGTCAGAACTGTATTTTTAAGGGGCTGTTGTGATAGTGCAGCAATAGGGCACTTATCTTGCAAACGGCCAACATTAGTTCTATCCCAGCATGCCATATGTAATTCACCCCAGTAATTATACCTCAATAGTAATTCCTGTGTGCAGAGTCAGAAATAACCCCTAAGCATTTCAGATGTGATCCAGAAACTTAAAAAAAAAAAAAGAGAGAGAGAGAGAGAAAAGAAAGCAAAAATGTACTGTTGTTCAGAAAAAAAGTTCTGGAAAGCAGAGAATAATAAACTATGAAAACAAAAACTGCCGGGGCCGGAGAGATAGCACAGTGGTAGGCCATTTGCCTTACATGCGGCCAACACTGGAACCTGGTTCTATTCTCGGCATCCCATATGGTTCCCCAGTCTGCCAGGGGCAATTTCTGAGTGCAGAGTCCGGAGCAACCCCTGAGCGTTGCTGGGTGTGGCCCACCAACCAACCAATCAATCAATCAAGTTAAAAAATTTAAAAAATGGTCAGGTTGGGAGATGAAAAGGTGCCCGGGAACCCACACACCACAAGAAAATCTCAAAAGATAATGGGGAAACCTATACTACCATCATAAGTATAAGACCTGTATTACACTACCTCTTTACCTGCTTTTCCCCAAATGCAAGATACTTTCTTGCATCACCTTGTTCCTTTAATTAGTTTTTTACTTCATTTCTTAAAAATCCTTTTTCTTGTCATATATATACGTGAGCACATATTTTTTTATTTCTATTTTTATCTTTTTTGGGTGTGTGACCTGTTTTTGTTTTCTTCTCCTCTCCACCCTCAAATGCACCAGCAATATAATGTAGCACCATTTCTCCCTGCAAAGGCACACTAAAAAAAGGGGAAATCTTACGTGTAAAAACAAGCTCTTATTTATTAGGGATAAGAACTCATACTTGTTTACAATACAGGGATATCTCCCACCTTGAAAATATGTCACGTGGACCCAACTTAGAACCCAGGTGATTAGACACCAACTGTCCAGCCTTGAACCCTGGACCACAGACATAGAAATGACACACTTCTTCACAACAGCCACAGAAAAAAAATCCCAACCGGGACATCCTTAATAGTGCTCGGACACCAACAAGTGCCAGCCTAATATGATACCCTGACAACGAGGAAAATGGGAACAACTTGACCTAAGAGCAAGTTATCCTACCTCACCAGCGAACGATAAGACAAAATCAGAAGACTTGTCACCCTTTGGTCTATCAATGTGCCACCATGGCCAGACTGTATGTATCCTGGGACCAATAAAAAAGCCCTAGTCTAGGGTGTGAGCTACGACCTGCATAACAACTATGATCCCTAGTTCCAGAGGTCTGTCTGAGACTATTGCAACGGAAGGGGACCTCTGGAAACATAACAGAAGACACTATCCCAGGCCCCTTCCTAGGATCAGCGCAAAGACCAGTACTGCCAACCACAGAAGACGGATTAAAATGACACGGAGGGAACAGAATTTCTAGACCCACAAAGAAAGACATAATCATAAGTTCAACTCCTTGACTCATGCAGATACCGAGACCTCTAGATACAGAGGTCTGATGTTATCACCCAGGACAGAGCAGAAGTCTTCCATACACCACCAAAGCACCAACGGGAGAGTAAATGAACCTGAAAGGAGTCTATAGTTAATCCCATGACAATGTACTTCAAGGGTGGAGAAACCCTGTATCTCTTAGGCAAAGGAAATTCCATTTCGAATGACCCCAATATTTACTGTGCATCTGCAGGAGGGAAAAAAAAAGCACAAAACAATTTTTTTATTATTATTTACTTATCTATTTTTTTTTGTTGATTTCATTGTTGTGGTTTGGCTATTGAAGTGGATGTCTCCATTTATATTTATTTATTTATTTATTTATTTTCTTCTTTTCTTTTCTTATGTGCTCTGCCACATTTTTTTTATCTCAATACTATGGCTTTTATATGGTGCTTACCCTTTTTGTTTTGTTTTGTTTTGTTTTGGGTTTTTTTTTTTGAATGCTCACTGGATAATTTATTTGATAGTTCTTTATGTACTGTTGTGGTGTTTCACCTTCTTTTTTCCCTTTGTCTCTCAAACCAAGGATGAAAGCCTCTAGAAGGACTCCATCCATTTCCAGAGTATCTGATTCTTTTTTTTTTTCTCCAGGTTATTACTTTTCTTCAAACAAAACCGCATAACTTGAACTATCTAGTCCCGCCTCCCAGTTGGGGCTGGGGAATAAGGGAGGCACCAATACCAAATAGATGTAAGACCACTAAGTAGTAAGCTAGGCACAGAGGGGACCACTAATTCTAGCAGCCCCGGGGGTGAGGGAAGAGGATATGGGAAGAAAGACAGGAATGGAGGTGGAGGGAGGACAATTCGGTGATGGGAATTTCCCTGATTTTATGTTAATATGTACCTAAAATATTATTGCCAACGATATGTAAGCCACTATGATTAAAATAAAAATTATATTTAAAAAAATTAAAATAAAGAAAAGAAAAGAAAACCGGCATCAATGACTTTAGACTCTGACAGTCACCTACATGAAGAGATAGAAGAGATAGAAGATATTCTTTTTGTGCTGTTCTGTCACACAGTTAGGGGTGGTGTGAAGGTGGCTATGTAATTTTTAGGTCTAAAGATTCTAGTTGGAAAACAACACTTTTGTAGGCCATCAAAGCATACATTCTCTTTTATCCCTCAGGATTACATAGATGAAGGAGTAATAAGAGGAAGGAAACAGTGCCTGAGCGGTGGCACAGTGATAGGACATTTGCCTTGCACGCAGCTGACCCATGGGTTTGATCTCCCTGCATCCCATATGGCCCCCCAAGCCAAGAGTGATTTCTGAGCACATAACCAGGAGTAACCCCTGAGAGTCACCGGGTGTGGCCCCAAACCCAAAAAATAAAAATAAATAAGAGGAAGGAAACATACATCTTTATGAAACAGTCACTGACAGTGGAGTGTTAAAAATGTACAAGAGAAGTGAACCAGAGACAAACTTCATGGAGACAAGGAGATGGATGAGGATCAGTAGTGACAACTGCTTGTCAGGAAGACTGCGTCATCTTAGCTTGATGCCTAAGTGTGGTGTGACAAAGCACATCACAGCAGAGGGGCCATATACTATGGATTGGTAGCAAAAGAGATAAGTGGCTGGGCTGAAGCTGCATTCTGACCTTCCTCACAGAATTTGCATCACTCTATTTACTTAGAGGCTTTCCTGGCATTTAAACCTCTCTAAATAATTCTCAAAGGATCCTTGGGGGCACAGGGGGTAAGCCAGTTGCCTCGCACAATCCCCAGTATCCTATGTGGTTCCGTCGAGCCTGCCAGGAGTGATTTCTCAGTGCAAAGCCAGAAGTAACCCCTGAGCACTACCATGTGTGTCCCGCCAACTTCCCACTAAAAAAAGAAATCCTGAACCTAGATTAGGACCACATGCAAATGTCAGGATGGAAATTTGAGTGAAATAGCTGCCATGTTTTTTTCTTTTTTTAATATAAGTTACTGTGGATTAAAAGAGTGGAAATGTTTATGTTTTATGTTCATACAATATGAGCATATCATACCTAATACCAAAGTACTTATATCCTTTCACCATCTTCCTTAGGACACTTGATCCCATCCCTTGTGTTTATTTCTCTGCTTTTTCTTGAATTTAGGTTTACTACAAGAGACCATGTTCTGGTGGCTGGGTTGATAAAAACACCCAAGGCATCTAGTTAATATAAGACCCCTTGCATAGGGATCAGAGTAATAGTACAGCAGGTAGAATGCTTGCCTTGTATATGGTCCATCTGGTTCAATCCCCAGTACCCCATTATGGATCTCTCAGGAGAGTACAGAACCAGAAGTAAGCCCTGATTATCGCTGAGTTTACCCCCAATTAAAAAATGTGGGAATACATTATGTACCAAAAACTAAACTTTCAGATTGTCACTGCTACTTCTGTCTATGGGCACTGAAATGATATAAGGCATTGGCCCTGTTAAGACTTTAAGACAGCGACTAGAAAACTACTTTCTTTCTCAAATTGGGTAATAGAGAGATAGTGTTCTGTTCTACCGCAGTATCCACAGTATTAGCAGAACCAATCTCAATAGAGTGTGATTGGGTTTCAGGTAACTAAAAGTTTGAGTATAGGTTCAAAGAACTGGATTGTCCATATTCAGGTTACAGTTTTCACTTCTTAGTAATTTTTAATTTGTGTGAACTTAAAGGCAGTATTATATCTCCATCTTAGTTTCCTCATACGTAAAATAGCAATAACAGCTACACATGCCTTGTCTAACTGTTATGAATATTAAATTATTCAACATAGATAAAGTTCTTAGAATCATACCTGACATGCATAAATGCCTCCTAGTAAGTACAATGAAGGTGAATGTTGTCTTGCAGTGTTTAAACTATAATGCTAACCTTAGCACATCAGGCTAACTTCCTTTTCTTTTTTTAATGAGGTCATTAGTAGGCTAGTTGCACAGAAAAGAATGTAACACTATCAAACATGTCTTGGCATTAGTAGGTATTCTCAAGAAATAGGCAAGTTCTTACTTCAGAACTGCATGCATCTGGCTACAGCAAGGTTGGTCTAGAAAAGCCACACATTTCTTTGGAATATTCTAGATATTGTCTCAGACCTGACCTAACCCTGACCTGTTGGACTAAAAAAGTAAGTCATAGTTGGACAGAATATGTGTGGAAGCACTCAAAGGTATTTTGGAGTATTTCCAAGGGATTCGAGAACAAAACTCAGAAAATGTTATAGGATGTTGATTTTTAGTACATACATAAATCAAGGAGCATCAAGATATCTACAAACTTATGAACACTTCTCAAAACTATTTTTTACCCTTTGCCTCCCAAATGCAACTGATGAAATGCAAAGATGGTCTATAGAAGATCTATTTTCATGTACCAAGAGAGTTGGACCATGATCACAAGAGAATCAGATGGGATAATGGAACCAGTAGTCAGTATAGTCTCAGATGTCTGCTCTTCTTACTTGTTTCTTTTCTTTTATTTTTACCACTAAATTACCAAGTTTGCTTCTTCATAGGCACTAAAGGACATGAGAGCATAGGGAAGGGAGAAAGTAGGTGTAGACAGAACTTCACAGGGCATTCAAAGCAAAGGAAAATATTAAGAATTATTTGAGGGACCAGAGAGATAGCACAGCAGTGTTTGCCCTGCAAGCAGCCGATGCAGGACCTAAGGTGCTTGGTTCGAATCCTGGTGTCCCATATGGTCCCCCATGCTTGCCAGGAGCTATTTCTGAGCAGACAGCCAGGAGTAACCCCTGAGCACCACCGGGTGTGGCCCAAACACCAAAAAAAAAAAAAAAAAAAAAAAAGAAACGAAAGAAAGAAAGAAAAGAATTATTTGAAAAGGAACTCCATTTCAACAAAGCTTTTTCTGTTGACTGGCAGAAAGCCAGGAAATGACACTAAGTCTAAAAAGTTGTAGCACTAAACAATGATTACTGTTTATGTGTAAAGTGAAAAATCCACACAACAGGATTCTCCGTTATTTAGTCTCCTTGCAAGAGACGAGAAAACTATTAAGATGGGTTTTTAGTTTGTATTTATTATTTTATTTAAACACCATGATATCCAAAGTTGTTTCTGGCATTCCATGTTCCAATACCAATCTCACCAGTAATGTAACATTCCTTCTATCACGGTCCCTAGTTTCCCACATGCCCCCAAGACAGCTCCTTGACAGGTACAAATAATTTACTTACTATTACTTGGTTACAACTAAATGGTAATAGAATGATCACAAAGAACTTTGCTATCCCCAGGTTAAATATGTCCTTTGGGAGAGATGGACAGTTAGAGAATAGTTTCACTTATCTGTGGTATATAAGAAAGAAAATATAGGCAAAAGATGGGCAAAAATATTCAGAGACAATAGAGCTGAACACCCAGAAGGACCAGCTCATGACATGAAGTTTGCAAAGAACTGTGAATGCAATGACAACTACCGTAACAGTGATCGTGAGGGATAAAGGCAGAATATTTGTCTGAGAGACAGGCTGGGTGTTGGGGTGAGGAAGGAAAATAGGAGGACATTGATGGTGGGAGGATTGCATGGTGAAGGGTGATGTATATTCTATGGCTGAAACCCCAGTATGCCAATTTTTGTAAACACGGTGATGAAATAAAAAAATAAATAAAAACAAAGGGGACAGGGGCCAAGGAGTCTTAAGAGCATTGATGGTGTTAAGAAAGGACAGAACTAAATATCCAATTCCAAATCAACAACAATGAAATCATGAGACCCAAAGTTTAACAATCTAAACTTAAAATGGGCCTGTTGTGGCATGGAATGGATTCTACAAAGATTAGTGGAGGGAGGTTGACACTGGTGGTAGAATTGGTCCTGAAACATTAAATGTCTAAAATCCAATTATGAATAGCTTTGTAAGTCACAATGGTTTAAATAAAATATTTTAGAAAAGGAAAAGAGAACTTCACTAAAAGAAGATATATGTGAAAATTGTCATATCTCACAACACTGTCACTAACAAAGAGTCTGAACTTTTATTCTGTGTTATTGGTTTTGAGTGTTGAGCTTGGGTGGTTTCTATGAACATTTCACATCAACATTTGGTGAATTCCTACTGGCATGTCAATATTGAAAAATTTGGAGGTGCACACAGCTGCATCGGTGGCTGTACACTACAGGAATTCCAGGATCTGTGGAAGTGGACCAATGAGATTGCATGTGGGTCAAAGGTATAGCTGCTAGGACTTCCAAAAGCATGAAGGAGCAGGGAAAGATGGCCTTCTCTTTCTCTAATAATACCCTAAATAGAATTCTCAGCCCCCAAACCAACACACACGGAGTATTGTTGCTTAGGTATCTATACAAAGATCAGGGGAAAATCAGTAAAGTAGAGTCATTGGTGTGGCAATGGGTCATTTGTGGAGTGTGTCTGTGTCTGTGTCTGTCTGTGTCAGGGGAAGCTTTAGAGGCCTTGGTAAGGCAAGGGATTTGTCTGGCCCCATTCTGAGGAGCCTGGAGCTATTAAGCTGCTAGACCATGAGGTTTTGTGGTTTGGCTTTTCTCTCTCTCTTTTTTTTTTTTTTTTTTTTTTTTTTTTGGTTTTTGGGTCACACCCGGCAGTGCTCAGGGGTTATTCCTGGCTCCAGGCTCAGAAATTGCTCCTGGCAGGCACGGGAGACCATATGGGACGCCGGGATTTGAACCGATGACCTCCTGCATGAAAGGCAAACACTTTACCTCCATGCTATCTCTCCGGCCCCGGCTTTTCTCTCTTTTGAGAGTAAACTGAGTCTATGGAGCTACCCAACAAGCTGACATGGCAATGGGTTGACATGACTGTGGGTTGTAGGTGTGGCTCTGCTTTTGTCCTTTCCTGTCCTTTCCTTTTTTTGGAGACAAGAACTGAGTGGATTCCAAAGTCTAATGATCCCTATTGACTCAGTAGAGAGATAGTAATGGCCATAGACATAAGCCACCGAATTACATTTAAATTCATATAAACAATGAACATTTTCTTTCTATAACTGTATCCTATATACTGTATCACATAACTATACTAAAAAGGTATTTATTGTCAACAGTAGCCCCTAAGCACCTGCTATTCATGGCTCAATGTATTTGATGCTTGTATAAAATTCAAGCTAAGCTGGATTTTACTTAGGTTTTTTGTTTTTTGCTTTTTGGTCCACACCCTATGGTGTTCAGGGGTCACTCTCCTAAGTTATATGCTCAGGAATCAGTCCTAGTGGTGCTGGTGGGATGCCAGGGACCAAACCAAGCTTGGTTGCCTACCATATAAGCACTCTACCTACTGTACTATTGCTCTGATGCTCTGTAGTTTTTTTTTTGTTTTTTGTTTTTGTTTTGTTTCACTTTTTTATTGATTGAGATTCTGTGATTTACTACTGTTAATCATGGTTTCCCACATACATAATTTCAACACCACACTATCACCAGGGTACCCACTTCTTTTCTTCAATGTCCTTCCTTTCAGATAACACACACACATTCAAACTCAGTTGTAGGGATCACTGATATTACTTTGGCTCTTTGTTGTTACCTTGCTGTGAATTTTTAAGTCCCACATATGAGAGAGATCATTCTGAAACTATCCCTTTCCTCAAGGTAAATCTTGATATTTTATCCTCACTATTCTATGAACATCAAGGATGCTTGCTAGTCTATGGCCTAGATTTGGTTCTTGCTAGTTTTCTTGCAGTCCACCATAGCTGAAGACACCCCTACTAGGGGTAGAAACTTCTAGGCATTAGTCGGACAGCTATTCAGCACCTTGTTAATGCTGGGATTAGAAGTGTAACAACTGGGGAAGGATCAATATATTTTGATAACAAACTGTAACTGACTTGGTATAGTCTTTTCAGCTGTTTATGATCTCAAAGTCAAAGGTTTCATTATTAGTATTTTCTACATCTATAGCAGTTAGAAACCACAATTCTTCAATTTCCTTTTGGAAGATGAATTACAGAAAAATAAAGAGGATGCAGATTTGTAGACTGAGGATAGTATCTGACCTCACTCCCTCAAAGTAGGAGTAGATAATAGCCATGAGTGGGGATATGGTGTAAGGCTGGGTTTCTTAAGCTAATAGAACAATGCAGAACCCAGACATGTACACACAGGTACAGAGTCTAAAATCCAGGTTACCGAGATCCAGAAACAAAGACCAATCTAAATAGGTCAAAAAGTCAAGACAGTCTCTTTAGAGGCAGAGTTCAAAGAGAGAAAATGAGCAATAGGTTGGGATTTCCAAAGTCAGCATGTGACTAACCAGATGTGATTCATTTTTTTAAATTTCTGAAGTTCCTATATTACAGATGTGCAGTAGGTTACAGATGTTTCAACGAAGTGAATTATTTTATTAGGGATTAAGTCTAATAGCCAACACTGATGGTCCTTCTCCAGCCCTCTTCTTTGAATACTCTGCTATTCCTAACTTGATATATTATATTTTTGTTGTCTTTTTTTACTTTCTCTAAACCTGTATCTTCCAAAGCTTTGGATTCCTCTGGTCTCCCACTACCTCTTCCTTCTTTGTCTTCAAAGGCTTTTCTTTCAGAATCTTAAATATTCATATTCCTTAGGGCCCTGCCATTAATAGACTATTTTTCTTATTCTTTCCCTGAACAATTTCTCATTTTTTTATTTAATATCAACTAAGAGGATAGTTGAAATGTAGATTGCAGAAACAATGTAATTGGGCCCTTTTTAAAAATATTCCTGATTTTTGCTTAGGAACAATAATATGGGGAAATCCTATGTATAGAAAGAAGTTATTATCTAATAGGGAAAGGAAGTCATAAATTTTATAATACAGGGGTGCCTTTCACCCTGAACATTTGTCAGAGTGACTCAACCTAGGCCTCAGCTGATAGAAAATCAACCATCCAACCCTAAACCTTGTATCCCATCCTTGGAACTGACAGTTTTCTGCTCCAGCACCAGAAATCAAACTTCCACCTGGTGAGGCCCTAGTGCTGCCCTGACACTGACTTGCTCCAGAGTGGGTTTATATGACATTGGGAAAACAGCAACAAATATTTTTCAGGGTAGGTTTTCTTGCCTTGCCACCTAACTGTGAGAGGAAATCAGAAGATGATCTGTGACACCCTGGCTTCAACATAAAATCTGTGCAAAAACCAAGATCTCTAATAACAGAAGCCTGACTGTGATAACTGTGATTAAGTAGAACTTTCCCTGAAACCATGAAGAAAAAACAATTAGTATGCTGGAGCCTGTAGTCTGTCTTATGACAGGATGTTTCATGGGTAGAGACACCCTGTTTTTTTAGGCCAAGGATATGTTCTTTTTAATTTCCCCAACGTTTGCTGTGCCTATGCAAAAACAAAACAAAATTTAAACAAAACTGTCACCTTCCTTTTTTAAAAAAAATTCTATTTGTATCTTCTAGATAGGGGCTCCTGCCTTTTTCATAGAACCTTGGGACACCAATTACTTTGTTTTACCTCATATTTCTGTGTTTCACTACAAACTGAGAAAAGAAAAAAAAAAGAGAGAGAGGATGGGGCCCATGGGCCAAATGATCTCAGGTGCATTGGTGGAGAGGAAAAAAAAAGTTAGAACTAAATACCCAAGCCAACGTCAATGACAATAGAATCAAGAGACCCAAACTATAACAATCTAAACTTAAATTGGACCTGTTACACTGGTAGACAGGGGGCTAAGGATGGAAGTATAGGATGCATGCTGAGAACTTTGGTAGAGGGAGGTCAACACTGGTGGTGGGAATGGCCCTAGTTCACTGTCACTGGATGCCTGAAATCCAGTTATGAAGGACTTGTAATTCACAATGGTCTCAATAAAACATTAAAAATATATGTCCTGTCGGGGCCGGGAAGGTGGCGCTAGAGGTAAGGTGTCTGCCTTGCAAGCGCTAACGTAGGATGGACCGCGGTTCGATCCCCCGGTGTCCCATATAGTCCCCCCAAGCCAGGGGTGATTTCTGAGCGCATAGCCAGGAGTAACCCCTGAGCGTCAAACGGGTGTGGCCCAAAAACAAAACAAAACAAAACAAAAATATATGTCCTGAGACTTGGATAAATTTCTGTTCTGTTTTTAGTGAATTTCTTTAGGTCTTATATCTTTATATTTTATCTTTGTATCTGTATAACCTTATCTTCATATCAGAATGAAGATAAATTATACCAACTAACTTGTGAGCTGCTGAGAAAATAAGAAAATAGATATAAATTGATTAACAAAGTAGCCAGCATAACACATCAAATGTTAAAATATATCTTAATACGTTTATTATTTATATGCTATTAAATATCACATATTTATTTTGAGTTCAGTACTCTTTTAGGAGCCAGACTACATATCCCCCTATTGTATATTTCAACATGGATGTTACAAAGACACTGAATACTTATTAGGTCAAGAATAGAATTGAGGAGATCAGAATGGTAGTACAGTGGTAGGGCATTTGCCTTGCATGCAGCTGACCCAGGACAGATCTGGGTTTTATCTCCTGCATTCCATATGGTCCCCCAAGCCAGAAGTGATTTCTGAAAGCAGAGCCAGGAGTAATCCCTGAACTGGGTGTGACCCCAAGACCAAAAAGTAAAATAAAATTTGCCCTTTCACCTTCTTAACCTTCTTTCTTTTATTCTGCACAGGTTTTGGGCATTATCATTAACCAGTTTTAGAAGTTTTTTTGTTTGTTTTGTTTTGGCTTTTGGCTTTTGGGTCACACCCAGCAGCACTCAGGTTACTCCTGGCTCTACGCTCAGAAATTGCTCCTGGCAGGCTCGGGGGATCATTTTGGAATGCTGGGATTGGAAACACCAACCTTCTGCATGCAAGGCCAACGCCCTACCTCCATGCTATCTCTTCGGCCCCAGAAGTTATTTTTGACTCCTCTCTCTTGCTTGACATTAGCCATCCACTTCTGCTTCTTATCAAATTATTAGAATCTGAAACTTTTGCTTCTTTAATTCCTTCATGCTATCATCTTTTCTTCTGATTAAATAATACACAGCAATTGTTGACTTAAAATTTTCTTTAAAGGGTCAGGCCCCTTACCTGAAAAACTTGATGAATTTTGTTGCAAAGATAGATTTCTGTCCTAAGAAATATTAGTAGCCAGCATTGTTACATCCCTGCATATGAAACACACTAGAGTTTCATGCACAGCTCTGCCATATTGGCATCTTGCTTATTGAATAGATTGGCCTTTGGCATGTGAGTATATGTAAAATATGCCTGAAGAGTTGATGGGATTCTGTGCAGAAACCATGAATTATAAATTTCTGCCATTGCTTTTTTTTCCTCTGCTCCGGCAGACACCACTATGACATGTCCCAAAGAGGGTCTACATTCTAAAATTATATATAAATGAAAATGATGAAATAGGGTATGTGCTGTTATGTGCTGATTTAATTTAAGTGTTCTAATTTGCAACAATACTACATAGTTTAAGAAAAAATCATCCGCGTACTCTAGGGCCAAGGAAGGGTTAAGTTTTTTGGTTTGTTTTTGTGTGTGTGTGTGTGTGTGTGTGTGTGTGTGTGTGTGTGGTTTTTGGGTCACACCCGGCAGTGCTCAGGGGATACTCCTGGCTCCATGCTCAGAAATTGCTCCTGGCAGGCACGGGGAACCATATGGGACACCGGGTTTCAAACCGATGACCTTTTGCATGAAAGGCAAACGCCTTACCTCCATGCTATCTCTCCGGCCCCGGAAGGGTTAAGTTTTAAAGAGTCAGACCATAAAAATTTAAGAGTAATCATCTATGCTGGATTTGCAAATCCCTCAGAAACTCTGGGCTAAATCCCTAGCAGACCCTGGAACGGGATTTACAACCCAGGGTCTGTTATGGCATAAAGCATTCCTTAACCCTGACTTATGCAGAGAGAATTTACTCCTATGTGAGTGAGGTATGGCTGTAACTGAAGTTAACCTTATTGACACATCTCTATAAACCGTATCTTACTTTAAACACAATAAAAACTGTCGTAATTATTGCAAGATCTGAATGGACACTTTGGAATGTAGTATAAATGAAATCTCGGGAATAGTCCCATGACCCAGGGTGCTCCCTAAGCCTATCATGATCAAGTAAATGTATATTCTACGTCCCTTTTGTGTCTCTATCTCATTGAGTTATGATGAACTTGGATAGACTAGATTCACATTTTAATTTATAGTCAAGATGAATAAGAATTCATTATTTTGTTGTCATTTGTCATATGCATCAGAACCCAATCTAAGAACTTGTTGATACTATTCCTTTTAGAATATAATCTTTAAAGCTAACACATGCTGATATGGAAGTCAGTCAATGATATGTTCTCTAACAAAATAAAAGAGGTGTGCATAAACCATGAAAATCACAAATATATTGGGCCCGGAGAGATAGCACAACGGCGTTTGCCTTGCAAGCAGCCGATCCAGGACCAAAGGTGGTTGGTTAGAATCCCGGTGCCCCATAGGGTCCTCCGAGCCTGCCAGGAGCTATTTCTGAGCAGACAGCCAGGAGTCACCCCTGAGCACCACCGGGTGTGGCCCAAAAACCAAAACAAAAAAAAAAACACTTTATTTATTTTTACTTTCATTAATTAAACTTTATTTTTTCATTTTATTTTAAGCATCAATTTTTACCTATCATGTTATTGATAAGGTTTCATACATAACACATCTCAGCACCAGACCCTGTTCTAATATGTCTTCTTTCCTTTACCATCATGCCAGTATTCCCCCCACCTCCTGTCCTAAGTAAGAAAATGTCCTTCCCTCCCCTCTGGTTAAGTAAAAATTTTAATATATTAACTATAGTACCTACAAGAGTCTGCCAGGGGCCAAACAAAACTAAACTGTTTGATGTATAGATAATAAAATGGAACAAAATAAGAGCTGACTGAATTGAGATTTTCATAAAGTTGTGGCCTGAAAGGAAAGGATATTGCTGTGAGTTTATTTATGATCTACTTCAACATTTTGGAAAAACATGCTGGCAAATGAGAGTTGGTAACATAATTTAATGGAAAATTATGCTTCAAATGTCTAATTCTACCATAAACCTCTATTAATCCCTGACCATACATAACAAAAGGTAAAAAAAAAAAATGATTGTGTATACTGAACTGGATTAACATACCAATAAATGGTAAATAACATTACTTTGCCATTTCATGACACACACTTTATATTTTAGCAGGACATTTAAAAACAAAAATAGTCTTTACTCAATAATATGTATCAATACTCAGGGCCCGGAGAGATAGCACAGCGGCGTCTGCCTTGCAAGCAGCCGATCCAGGACCAAAGGTGGTTGGTTCGAATCCCGGTGTCCCATATGGTCCCCCGTGCCTGCCAGGAGCTATTTCTGAGCAGACAGCCAGGAGTAATCCCTGAGCACTGCCGGGTGTGACCCAAAAACCAAAAAAAAAAAAAAATACTCAATATAGGCACCTTGGGTGAGATATTCTTTTAATTGTGGGAACTTTCCTGTACATTGTGCAATGTTTAGTAGAATCCCTGCTCTGTCTTCCCACTTATGGTAGTAACATTCCACAGAAATGACAACTAAAAGTGTCCTAGACATTGCCAAATGTCCCCCAGGTGTCTTCCTGCTCCTTCAATGAATGATTTGTGTAGTTGGAAGTTAGAAATCATCATATACTAAATTGAAAATGCTTTTGAGTGGAGTGATCTTTTAGTTTAACTATTTAATTTACGTAGTCACTCTTCACTTTGTTATGAAATAAGCCATAATTGATCCAATTCCTCATAATATCTAAGACTGAGCACCTAATGCAGAAAATAAATATAATTTTCATAGTATGTTTCAGAAAGGAGGAAATTGGATCTGCTGTCAAACAACCTGACTTGGAGCCCTAGCTGCTGTTGTTATCTTTGTCCTGATAGTATTTCCTTTTCTCTAAAATGAAATAACAATGCATGTTAAAAAAAAAAAAAACAGGGCAGTGAAAATTCTCATTCTCATAGAATCAGTTGCAAATTCTGTGCCTGAATTGTTGAGGCTCCTACTCTTTCGCTTCTAATTTTTAATGTATTTTTTAAGTTGTGGTTGAGGTTAATTGGTGGCAATAGCGTTAAAATTTCTACTTTTGATGCCTTCCTCACACATATATTCATTGCAGCCCTATTTACAACAGCCAGAATCTGGAAACAACCCAGATGCCCAACAACAGATGAATGGCTAAAGAAACTGTGGTACCTCTACACAATGAAATATTCAGCAGCTGTTAGGAGAGATGAAATCACGAAATTTTTCTAAATATGGATGGGCATGGAAACTATTATGCTGAGTAAAATAAGTCAGAGGGAAAGAGACACACACACACACACACACACACACAGAATAGTCTCACTCATCTATGGGTTTTACGAAAAATAAATGACATTATTATAACAATGCCCAGAGACAATAGAGTTGAGAGCTAGAAGGACTGGCTCATGATATGAAGCTCACCACAATTAGGGTGAGTGCAGTTAGAGAAATAACTACACTGACAACTATCATGACGATGTTAATGAGTGAAAGAAGTAGAATGCCTGTCTCAAATACAGGAAGTGGGCGGGGAGGAGGGAGATAGGGGTCTTGGTAATGGGAATGTTGCAATGTTGCCCTGGTGAAGGGAGGTATTCTTTGTACGACTGAAACTCAACTACAAACCTGTTTGTAATCATGGTGCTTAAATAAAGATACTTTAAAAATACCAAAAACATTTATACTTTTGGTGTGCACAAAATTACTATACCTCTACCAGCAAAATACCAAATACCCTCCACCACTGTCCTTACTGATATTATTCTCTTAAAATGTTATAGTTGAGGGACATGAATGATATCACAGTGGGTAGGGCATATATATGTCTTGCAAGCAGTCACAGGTGTTTTATCCTTGTATATTTGGTCCCCATGGGCACCACTAAGAATGAACCCCAAGTGCAGAACCAGGAGTAACACCTTGAACCATCCACCAGATGTGGTACCCCTATAAGTTGTAGTTTTGGTCAAATGTTTACAAAAGTGTTACATGAAATGGTTTTTATTTTTATTATTATTATTTTACAAGTCTTTCACTGTAATATTTTAGTCACATAGTGACATTGAATCAGGGGCATTCCCACCATCAATGCTGTCCTCCCTCTATCCCTGTTCTCAGCATGCATCCCATATCCCTTACTCCTCACACCGGGCTGCCAGTATAAAGGTCTTCTCTGTGTCTAGCTTGTAGATTGGGTATCGATTCTGTTGTCGTTGGCTTTGGCTTTGGTGTTTAAGTCTGATTGCTTTTTGTTTCTACTTAATGTTCATACGACTGTTTGGTCTTGGTGCCTTCCGTTATTTCTCCTTCAATTTGTGAGGCGGAACAAGATGGTTCAAGTTATGAGGTTCTGTTAGAAGGAAAGAAGAAAAAAAATCAAAAAAGGAAAAAACCAAAACAACAACAAAAAACCCCGAAAAGCACCCCAGCAATAAAGACAGCAACCACACAATAACCACGTCCTAAAATAAGAACAAAACAAAGCATAAAATACTAAAAATAATTAAAAAAAGGAAAAAGATTAAGAAAAAAAGGAAAAAAAAAAGAAAACAACAACAATAATAATAAAACTGAAAAAATTTGTTTGAGCTCTCTCTCTTTCTTTTTTTGCATAGGCACAGTAAAAATTGGGGAGATTAGAAAGGGAATTCTGTTGGCCTAATAGACACAAGATTTCTCTGTCCTTGAAGTATACTGTCATGTGAATAACTACAAGCTCCGAACATGGTCTTTTACTCTCCCCTAGGTCCATTTGTGATGTCTGGAAACTTTCCGCTCAGTCCTGGATGATAAAATCAGGCCTCTATAGTTAGAACTCTTGGTCTTTGCACAGACCATAGGATGGAGTCTAGAATGGCGTCCTTCTTTACGGTTCTAGAAGTTCTGTTCCATCACTGTTGTTTTAATCCATCCTGTAGTTGGTGGTCTTGGTTTTTATGCCAGTCCCCTGACAAAGCCTGGGCTAGACTCTTTCATTATGTTTCCAGAAGATCTGCTCAGTTGAAGTTGTCTCAGTCAGACCTCTGGAATTAGAGATCTTGGTTATTGTACAGATCGTAAAATGGTTTTTTATCTGTACAATTATGATCCCTCCACTAAAGAGCCACAGATCCTCCACTTACGTTCTTTCAGCTTGGAAGCTCTCCTCAGAGCCCTGGGAAGCAAACTCCAAAAAAACTGAAGCTACCCAGCAAGTGAGTGAGTAAGAAATGGCTGGATGTGGGGGTTTCCAGGCAGAGTGCTGATTGCTCTACCTGCAGAGTCTCCACCCGGCTGTGCTTCTTCTGAGGAAACTGAGGACCTGAAGGGAGCCCTGTCCTACTCTTCTCTGTCTTTCCTGAACTCTGGAAGCTCACCTCAGAGCCCTGGGAAGCAAACCCCCCCAAAACTGAAGCTACCCAGCAACTCTCCTCAGAGTCTTGGGAAGCGACCCCAAAAATACAGCATTCTGAAGCTGCCAAGCAAGCGAGTGAAAACTATGCCTGTCCAGTGGGGCCCGACTGTGAAAAACTGTGAGTGCTGCCTGTGTGTGTCTCTCTACTATCCTGCTGCGTGAACCTCTTGAGAGTGGGCTGAAAAGAGGCTCCAGAAGGCACTTAGCTCCACTTCGCTACGCAGCCATGCGCTCTTTCTAAAAAAAATAACACCATCACAAGAAGAAAAAAAAACACACTAAGAACTGTGTTGGATCACAGAAGCAAGAACTTCTCTCCAGACTGTCTTCTCTGCTGCGTGCTCCGGCCTAAGATTTGATCCTGTGTGAGGCTTCATCCAAGGAGGACTCCCCTACCTTGGAGGCAAGCAGGCCCATCCAGAAAGGGCGGAGCCAGAGAAGTGTGCTGCCTGCATCATATAACCAATGAATACCACCACAACACGTAGAAAAAGCCACAATACAAGTGTGACAATGGGGAAACAACGCAGGCCAGCATCAGACATAGAGAATGAAGATGACAATTCTGATGACCAGTTAATGACCAACCAACTAATCAACCTCTCAGATAAGGACTTTAGAGTAGCAATATGGAAGATGCTCAAAGACCTCAAAAAAACCATGGATAGAGTGGAACAGAACACTAATAATAATCAAGAAAATATGAAGACAGAAATCACAAAACTCCAAACTGAAATAACATGTCAACTAACAGGCCTGAAAAAATCAGTAAACGAAGTGAATGACAAAATGGATAAGCTCTGGGACAGGGTATCAGAAGCTGAGAATAGACTTGGTGATGTGGAAGATGAGATACATAACAATTCCATACAACAGGAGAGATTGGAAAAAAAACTTAAAGCAAATGAACAGACAATGAAAAAATTAGTCAAAGAATGGTAACAGATGAAAATAGAAGTTATGATAAGATCAACAGAAACAACTTAAGAATCATTGGAGTCCCAGAGACCCAGGAAGAAAATTTCCAGGAAGAATCAACGGTCAAGAACATCATTAAAGAGAAACTTCCGAGGAGGAGCTTGGCAGGCCCACGCCATGCCGGAGGCCTGCTTGGCCAGGCCTAGGGGGGGGTGCGGGATTTGGGTAACCCCAGCACCCCTCTGCCGCCTTGCTCCAGAGCTCCAGGGCTTCCCCGGGCCACACCCCTGGGCAAGCCGGTGAGTTGGGTCCCTTGGTGGAGTTTGAAGGTACCCTAGGCCTTCCCCCACTATCCATGCGGCTCCTTAGGGAGGGTCTGGGTGGGGCTCTGAACTTCTGTTCTCCCAGCTTCTTGAAGGATCTCTCCTTCCTGGGAGCCGGGAGTCTAGCAGGAGGAGGCTTGGCAGGCCCACGCCATGCCGGAGGCCTGCTTGGCCAGGCCTAGGGGGGGTGCGGGATTTGGGTAACCCCAGCACCCCTCTGCCGCCTTGCTCCAGACCTCCAGGGCTTCCCCGGGCCACACCCCTGGGCAAGCCGGTGAGTTGGGTCCCTTGGTGGAGTTTGAAGGTACCCTAGGCCTTCCCCCACTATCCATGCGGCTCCTTAGGGAGGGTCTGGGTGGGGCTCTGAACTTCTGTTCTCCCAGCTTCTTGAAGGATCTCTCCTTCCTGGGAGCCGGGAGTCTAGCAGGAGGAGGCTTGGCAGGCCCACGCCATGCCGGAGGCCTGCTTGGCCAGGCCTAGGGGGGGGTGCGGGATTTGGGTAACCCCAGCACCCCTCTGCCGCCTTGCTCCAGATCTCCAGGGCTTCCCCGGGCCACACCCCTGGGCAAGCCGGTGAGTTGGGTCCCTTGGTGGAGTTTGAAGGTACCCTAGGCCTTCCCCCACTATCCATGCGGCTCCTTAGGGAGGGTCTGGGTGGGGCTCTGAACTTCTGTTCTCCCAGCTTCTTGAAGGATCTCTCCTTCCTGGGAGCCGGGAGTCTAGCAGGAGGAGGCTTGGCTGGCACTGGTAATCTCTGTCCAGTCTACATTTTCAAAATCGCGCGGGGGCACAAGAAACATTAATAGTACTCTCACAAGAAACATTAATAGTACTCACTATCATTGAATTATGTTTTTATGTATGCAGAATGTCCATTTTGTACTCTGCCCTTTTGCATACCCCTTCATAAGTTCATATTTCTCTTTAACTTCTTTAACTCCTATCATCATTACTCCTTTTTTACCCTTTCTAACTTAAGTACTGTTGAGTCCTAATTCACAGACCAAAGTGGTGCCCTAGAGTTAACACCCACCCAACTATTTTAAAAGGCATAAAAAGGACACATATCTTTTCAACATTTTATGGGTGTTTTCTTTGACGGCTATAACTTTTGCTAAATACTTTCTTATACAGTGATGATCCCCCCCCCCATGTTTTTTATCTTCTCTTTATGAACTGCTCAATATGGAATTTGGTGTGAAAGAATCCCTCAGTTTAATACTTATGTTTGAACCAAGTCATGGGTCTTGTTGGAAATGTTCTTATGCCCCCATATATCTGATAGCACCACGTGGCTTTATATCTTGTTTGCGTAGGCACACTAACATAGGAAAATACTATACATACCAATAAGTTCTTATCTAATAGAAATGGGAACTCACAAATCTTGTAGAGCAATGAGACCTTACACCCTGAACATTGACATAAAGACCTGGCACAGGCCTCAGAAGAATGGGCATTCTCCATTTACCCCTTGATCTACAGAAGACATTTACAAAACATCCAAGGTTGTATATAACATCACCTGGAGGCATTCCTGTACCAGGGACGACCCTACAGCTGCTCTGACATCGATCTACTCAAAAGAGACATCCCTTAACACTGAGAAGACAACAAGAACAATGACCTGTTTACTGGACAGGGCTTGCTGTATTGCCCCTTTATGGTGAGGTTTGTCTATAACATCACCTGGAAGCAATCCTCTACCACGGAAGACCCTACCACTGCTCAGACATCGTCCTGCTCAAAAGAGACTTCCCTTAACACTGAGAAGACTTAACAACAACAACCTGCTTACAGGACAGGGCTTCCTGCATTCCCCTTTCATGGTGAGGTGAAACGAAAAGGCACTCCACATCATGACTTCAATGTAGGACATGCAGATTCCAGAATCTTTAATACAGAAACATGAGACCAACAACAGAGACTGTGTGATAAGTGTGTTGGCGCTACGGACAATGTCTTGGAGCGAACGATAACTTTCCTGAGGCCTAGAGCTGGTCTTATGCCAGGAAACTTCAGGGGTAGGATCTCTTTGTATTTAGGCCAAGGCTATTCCTTTCCATGCCTCTCATATTTTGGTGGGCCTATGCAAACAACAATTGCCACTCTAACACCGTTTTTACTGTGCTCCTTTGACTCTAATCCTTAAAACACACCCACTTAAAATTTGAGGTTAACTTAAGCTAATATGCATGTACATGGAAATGTAAAAAATACTATGCCTCTAATGTTTAAGGAGTTACGTAAGTTTGATGGCTTTAGATTGCCTTGTGTGCTGTTAAGAAATATTATAATGTGCTACAATCTGGGGACTTGAGGGAAAAAGTAATTGCACATGGATTCTGTTTTATTTATCTTAACTTTCTTTGGTGAAAATTCAAAGTTAAGATATCAGCAAGGGGACTTCTTCTGATAATTATGTTATGGGTGATTGTCCTTCCACTGTAACTTTACCTTATCCTCTTTCTTTGCATCTTTTGTTCTCATAATTCATAATAAAAAATTATAAAAAAAAAAAAGAGAAACTTCCAGAGCTAAAGAATATATGTGATCAAATCCTGCATGCTCAAAGAGTACCAACCAAAAGAGACCCAAGAAAAACCACCCCAAGACACATCCTAGTCACAATGACAAATCCCACAGATAGAGACAGAATTCTGAAAACAGCAAGATCAAAAGGGGAGATTACATTCAAGCAAGCATCCTTGAGATTTACAGCAGACCTGTCACCAGAAACACTCAATGCCAGAAAGCAGTGGTGGGATATTGTGACAAGACTGAATGAAATGAATGCTTCACCTAGAATACAGTACTCAGCAAAACTCACTTTCCGGTTTGACGGAAGAATACATGGTTTCACAGACAAAAAACAGCTCAGAAACTTTATAGACTCAAAATCAGTCTTAAGAGAAAAACTGAAAGACCTAATTTAAAACAAGACTAACCAAAAGACACACCAAATTTCGATATAAAGATGGCATTAAATCCCAGGACAATTCTTTCTCTCAACGTCAATGGACTAAATGCACCAGTTAAGAGACACAGAGTGGCTAAATGGATCAAAAAACTCAATCCAACCTTCTGCTGCCTACAAGAAACGCACCTGAATAGTCAGAACAAACATAGACTCAAAATAAAAGGCTGGAGAAAAATTATCCAAGCAAACAACACCCATAAAAAAGCTGAAGTGGCCATACTAATATCAGATAATGCAAACTTTATACTCAGGAAGGTTGTAAGGGACAAAGATGGACATTTTATATTAATCAAGGGGTATGTAGAGCAGGAAGAAATAACTCTCCTAAACATATATGCACCAAATGAGGGGCCAGCAAAATATTTAAAACAACTGTTGACAAATCTGAAAAACAACATCAATAACAACACAATAATTGTGGGGGACCTCAACACTGCTTTGTCAACATTGGATAGGTCAACCAGACTGAAACCCAACAAGAATATACTAGACCTGAGGAAAGAAATGGAAGAAAGAGGCCTAGTGGATATATATAGGACACTCCATCCCCAGAAACCTGGATACACATTCTTCTCCAATGTACATGGGACATTCTCCAGGATAGACTACATGCTGGCACATAAAACATACCTCCATAAGATCAAGAGGATAGAAATTTTGCAGACTACCTTCGCTGACCACAAGGCTCTGAAATTATTTGTGAATTCCAAAGGGACTCAGAAGAAAAACTTTAACACCTGGAAGTTAAACAACCTCATACTCAATAACCAGTGGGTCCGAGATGAAATCAAGGAGGAAATCAAAAGGTTCCTGGAAACAAATGACAATAAAGACACAAACTATCAGAACTTATGGGACACAGCAAAAGCAGTACTGAGAGGAAAATTTATAGCTTTGCAAGCACACATCAGGAAGGAAGAAGGAGCTTACCTGAGTAGCTTAATGACACAGATAATAGAACTAGAAAGTACTCAACAAAAGGACCCAAAAATAGGAAGACAGAAGGAAATAACAAAGCTGAGAGCAGAAATCAACGAAGTGGAAACCCAAAAAACAGTCCGAAAGATCAACAAAAGCAGAAGTTGGTTCTTTGAAAAAATAAACAAGATTGATAGACCACTGGCAAACCTAACAAAGAAAGAGAGAGAGAGAAACTTGATAACTCGTATTAGCAATGAAAAAGGAGAGATCACTACTGATATGACAGAGATTCAAAGGGTAATCAGAAACTACTTTGAAAAACTCTATGCCACTAAAAATGAGAACCTGGAAGAAATGGATAAATTCTTGGACTCTTATAATCTTCCATGGTTGAAAGAAGAGAATGTAGCATATCTAAACACCCCCATCACCATTGATGAAATGAAAATGGTAATCAAAAGTCTGCCCAAAAACAAAAGCCCAGGCCCAGATGGATTCACTAATGAATTCTATCAAACTTTCCAAGAGGAACTACTACCAATCCTGGCAAGACTCTTTCATGAAATTGAACAAGTGGAAACACTCCCAAATAGCTTTTATGAAGCCAACATCACCTTGATACCTAAACCAGACAGAGATGCTACGAAAAAAGAAAATTACAGACCAATATCGCTGATGAATGCAGATGCAAAGATCCTCAACAAAATCCTGGCAAATAGGATTCAATACCTCATTAAGAAGATCATCCACTATGATCAAGTAGGTTTCATCCCAGGAATGCAAGGATGGTTTAACATCCGTAAGTCTATCAACATAATACACAACATCAACAACAAGAAAAATAAAAACCACATGATCATATCAATAGATGCAGAGAAAGCATTTGATAAGGTCCAACACCCATTCTTGATCAAAACTCTCAGCAAGATGGGAATGGAAGGAACCTTTCTCAATATAGTTAAGGCCATCTACCACAAGCCAGTGGCAAATATTATCCTCAATGGAGAAAAACTAAAAGCCTTCCCTCTAAATTCTGGCACAAGACAAGGCTGTCCTCTCTCACCACTCCTATTCAACATAGCACTGGAAGTACTTGCTATAGCGATTAGGTAAGAAAAAGATATCAAGGGAATCCAGATAGGAAAGGAAGAAGTCAAGCTCTCACTGTTTGCAGATGACATGATGCTCTACTTAGAAAACCCTAAAGACTCTACCAAAAAGCTTCTAGAAACAATAGACTCATATAGCAAGGTGGCAAGCTACAAAATCAACGCACAAAAATCAATGGCCTTTCTATACACCAATAGTAATAAGGAAGAAATGGACATTAAGAAAACAACCCCATTCACAATAGTGCCACACAAACTCAAATATCTTGGAATCAACTTGACTAAAAATGTGAAGGACCTATACAGAGAAAACTATAAAACTCTGCTCCAAGAAATAAGAGAGGACACACGGAAATGGAAATGCATACCCTGCTCATGGATTGGCAGGATTAACATCATCAAAATGGCAATACTCCCCAAGGCATTATACAGATTCAACGCTATCCCTCTAAAGATACCCATGACATTCTTCAAAGAAGTGGATCAGGCACTTTTGAAATTTGTTTGGAACAATAAACACCCTAGAATAGCTAAAGCAGTCATTGGGAAAAAGAATATGGGAGGAATTACTTTCCCCAACTTTAAACTTTACTACAAAGCAATAGTTATCAAAACAGCATGGTATTGGAATAAGGACAGACCCTCAGATCAGTGGAATAGGCTTGAATACTCAGAAAATGTTCCCCAGACATACAATCACCTAATTTTTGATAAAGGAGCAGGAAATCCTAAATGGAGCAAAGAAAGCCTCTTCAACAAGTGGTGTTGGCACAACTGGCTAGCCACTTGCAAAAAATTAAACTTAGACCCCCAGCTAACATCATGTACGAAGGTAAAATCCAAATGGATTAAAGACCTCGATATCAGACCCCAAACCATAAGATATATAGAACAACACATAGGCAAAACTCTCCAGGACATTGAGACTACAGGCATCTTCAAGGAGGAAACTGCACTCTCCAAGCAAGTGAAAGCAGAGATTAACAGATGGGAATATATTAAGTTGAGAAGCTTCTGCACCTCAAAGGAAATAGTGCCCAGGATACAAGAGCCACCCACTGAGTGGGAGAAACTATTCACCCAATACCCATCAGATAAGGGGCTAATCTCTAAAATATACAAGGCACTGACAGAAATTTACAAGAAAAAAACATCTAATCCCATCAAAAAATGGGGAGAAGAAATGAACAGACACTTTGACAAAGAAGAAATACAAATGGCCAAAAGACACATGAAGAAATGCTCCACATCACTAATCATCAGGGAGATGCAAATCAAAACAACAATGAGATACCACCTCACACCACAGAGAATGGCACACATCACAAAGAATGGGAACAAACAGTGTTGGCGGGGATGTGGAGAGAAAGGAACCCTTATCCACTGCTGGTGGGAATGCCGTCTAGTTCAACCTTTATGGAAAATGATATGGAGATTCCTCCAAAAACTGGAAATCGAGCTCCCATACGATCCAGCTATACCACTCCTAGGAATATACCCTAAGAACACAAAAATACAATACAAAAATCCCTTCCTTATACCTATATTCATTGCAGCACTATTTACCATAGCAAGACTCTGGAAACAACCAAGATGCCCTTCAACAGACGAATGGCTAAAGAAACTGTGGTACATATACACAATGGAATATTATGCAGCTGTCAGAAGAGATGAAGCCATGAAATTTTCCTATACATGGATGTACACGGAATCTATTATGCTGAGTGAAATAAGTCAGAGAGAGAGAGAGAAAAACGCAGAATGGTCTCACTCATCTATGGGTTTTAAGAAAAATGAAAGACACCCTTGCAATAATAAATTTCAGACACAAAAGAGAAAAGAGCTGGAATTTCCAGCTCACCTCAGGAAGCTCACCACAAAGAGTGATGAGTTTAGTTTGAGAAATAACTACATTTTGAACTGTCCTAATATTGAGAATGTATGAGGGAAATGCAGAGCCTGTTTAGAGTACAGGCAGGGGTCGGGTGGGGAGGAGGGAGATTTGGGACTTGAGTGATGGGAATGTTGCACTGGTGATGGGTGGTGTTCCTTTTATGACTGAAACCCAAACACAATCATGTATGTAATCAAGGTGTTTAAATAAAAAAAAAAGTTCTTTCAGCTTGCTTCTACATGTGTTCCCTCTCTCCTTCATTTGATATTCTCAATTCTCTAATTCAGGACCAAGAATTTGTTATCATTTGATCGTATATTTTTTGGTATGTTTCTCAATATGCCTCTAAATTGTAAGTAATGGTAATTGAGATCATTCTGTATTTGTTCTTCTCCCTTTGACTTATTTCACTTAACATGACACCCTCCTAGTCCATCCAAAATGCAACACATTGCAAGGTTTCATATTTTCTTATAACTCTGAGGTATCCCAGCTTCTTCATCTACTCATTTATCATTGGAAATTTGGGTTGTTTCCTGACCCTATTATACTAAATGCTGCAATAAAAAGTCTAGATTAGTTTATTTGTATTGGGAGGGTAGATGAAAAAATAAAATGGAATCAATGAATCATACAGAAGCTTTAGTTTCTGTGGTTTGTTTTGTTGATGTTTTTTGGGAGAAATTTCTATTTGTTTTCTACGGAGGCTGACCCAAGTGACATTCCCACCAGCATCGAGTGAGATTTTCTTTCAAAATATTTTATTCTCACTGGTATGGGTTATCTCATATCATTTCTCCAGTATAAGTGATGTTGAACAATTTTTTTGTATGCTTTTTGAGCACTTGGATGTCTTCTTTTTTGGATTTGAGGCCAAATCTGGTAGTTAGTGGTCTAGAGCTGCTTCTGACCAGGGTGTTGGGGAAATCATGTGGCTGAAGATAAGGCTTGGGGTAAAACCTCATGTACTTGTTCTCTCTCCTTACCAGCAGACCTATTCTTCATCTTACAACATTCTTATGCTAGGGCAAATAAACTCCATTTTATACTCCTAGAAGCAGGGAGATCAAGTCCAAAAATCACATGGCTGCCAAAAAGAGAAATCAGGACTGAAAAACCTTTATCCTCCCTCCTTAAACTTAGGTACTCATGAAGCGTGTGTGTGTATGTGTGTGTGTGTGTGTGTGTGTGTGTTCTTTTTATGACTGAAACCCAACTACAATCATGTTTGTAATCATGGCACTTGAATAAAGGTATTATTTTTAAAAATAAATTTAAAAAATCTGGGATGAGAGGCTGGAGATAGCTGAGAGCTGGGGCATATGCCCTACATGCAGAGATCCTGACTTTTATTCCTGACACCACCCAGTTCTCAGAGCATTTCTGGAGGGGCACCAGCACTGCTGGACCTGAGCAGCATCACAACCTGGGGACTCGAAAAATGTACTGACTTGCAGAGCCCAGTGGAGTGTCATTGGATTTGTCACTCTCTTCTCACCACACCACTTGGGGCTTGCGTGTATCATGGGAAGGTCTAATAAGCCCCTTTTCACTGACTAAAGGTATAAACTGGGGCAAATTTCTGAAAAATTCCTGAGTCTATTTACCCATCTGCAGAATGGACACCAAAAACCTGCTGAGCTTCTTCATGAATAATGGGGCAGCTTGATGAAAGAGAGCTGGAGATGCCCAATGTTATAACTGTTATAATGTTAAAACTGTTGGATGTGGCTGGAGAGATAGCACAGTGATAATGCCTTGCATAAGACCGACCAGGAAAGGACCAGATTCGATCCCCAGCATCCCATATAGTCCCCAAGCCTGCCAGAAGCAATTTCTGAGCACAGAGCCAGGAGTAACCTATGAGCATCACCAGATATAGCCCAAAAACCAATCAATTGATTAATAAATACACTGTTTAACAACAACAAAAATAACTGTTGGATGTTACTACAAGTGTGAGTTTGGAAAGAGAAAAATCTTGGTGGATGTTGGCTCTTAGGTAGGCATGTATAGGCCTTTACTTTAAAAAAAAAATGATCAGACTTAAGTGCCAAATCCAAAGTCAACGACACCAGATTCAATACCCAATCTACAGCAAGCTAGACACAAAGGAGACCTCTCACACTATCAGTCCTAGGGACAAAAGGGGAGATATAGGAGTCATGCTAGGATCAGGGGTGGAGGGAGGACAACACTGGTGGTGGGAATGGCCCTGATGCATTGTCACTATGTACAGTACCTTAAATATTACTGTGAAAGACTTGTAATTCACTTTGATCACAATAAAAATGATTATAGAAATTATTTTTAAATTGAGATTCTGTGGTTTAAACCTCTCCTTTTCACCCACCGTTTCCAGCAGCTCAAAAACTTGGTTGAATATCACCCTCTCTATCCCCCAGGCATCCCACACACACACACACACACACACACCATCCTTAGCCTGAGGTGGCCTCAGGTGTTTGTAGCCTACAAAGGCTGAGTCTTTTGCCTCCTGTTCCTCCTATGTGGGGAGACTAGGAGGAAACCCCACACGGATACAGCAGCTGCTCTTTATCTGTAGTTAGTCAACGACCCAAACAGATGAGGTGTCCATGGTGACCTTCCTGCCTCAGTAAGTGTGGGAACTCTGGGCTTCCCAGGGTCGGGGGGTGGGAATATAAACAAGATGGCCCCTGTGTCCTGTCCTCCCACAGCTCCACCCCAAACAGAGAAGGCCTTAGGCCTAGTAGTGGCCCAGGGGTCTCAGGATCTTCTCCCCTCCTGCCAAGATAGTTCCTGCCCAAAGAACTATCCCCTTCACCCCAGGCTGACAATAAATAGGAAATGCATCAGTTGGGTGGAAATATTTTTTTCCTGCTTTCTTCTCAGTACAGTTCCAAGACTGCTCAGGAAGCTAGGCCTTGGTGATCGAGTAGGGATTCCCCATATCTTTCCAGCAAAATGGTAGCCAGCCAGAAGTTGAGAAATGGCTTTACCAACCCATTTTGGTTTTCTCCAAAACTCTTAGTCCAATTCTGGTTTCTCTTCTTTCTTTCCTTTCCTTTCCTTTTTTATTTTTATTTTTTTTCCAGGGGTGGGGAGATAGGGCCTGGAGAGGGAAGAAGGGCGCAGCTAGTGATGCTAGGGCTGAAAGTTGACAGATGTTGGGGCTGAGGGTGTGTGGAGAACCTAGGGTGCATAAATTGAACTCAACTCAACAGCTATCTAGGGAACTGCCTAGAAACTGTGGAAGGCTCCTGCCAAAAAAAAAAAAAACCAACAACTGTGTGCTCTAACTCTTTGACCCGTATCCCAGGCCTCGGCTCTGGTTTCTTCTTATGGAATGGCTTCTTTATGGCTCTGTTTTTTTCTTCAGTGTCTGGAGTCTTCTCAATTGTTTTCAGTTGCCTGCTCTGCTTTTTCCTGCTTTCTCACCTATATTGGCTCAGAAAATCGGGCCAATCTGAACGATTCTGTTGCAAGATGGTAAAACACTTTCAGTTGTGTCTGTGTCTTCTAATGTTTTCTTTGCCTTTTCCCCTTCCATATATTATTATAAAGTAAGAATATAATCATATTAACATGTGTGAAATATATAATTAAATGCTAAAATAAAAATCCAATATTAAAATATACAAAGATATAATATTTGTAATATATAAAATAACAATAACATTATTGTTATACTTTTATTATAATGTTATATTATAAACTAACATATTGTTATTAATTTGGGTTTTTTGTTTTTGTTTGGGGGCCATACCCAAAATCACTCCTGCGATTTCTGAGCATAGAGATAGGAGTAGCCCTTGGGTGCCACCAGGTGTGACCCAAAAACCAAAAAAAAAAAAAAAATTGCTCCTGTCTGGCTCTGGGGACCTTATGGGATGCTGGGGCTCAAATGGGTCTGTCCGGGCTCAGCTGTGTTCAAGTCAAATGTTCTACCACTGTGCTATAACTCTGGCCCTTATTATCATCAGCATCATTTTCCAACAACAGCTCTGCATTTAACAAGTGTGCCACACACTTCAAGGTGTTGGGGCTACACATCAGATCAACAAGATAGCCTTGATGTCTTCTCTTGATTACGTTTTGCTCGATGGGCCAACAGAGACTGAACAGACATTCTGAAAAGAAATTCCAGACTATAAGCTCAGAAAAAAGGCTCATTTTTTGGCCTATGCTAAGCCAGCATTTGAGCTCTACAAGCAAACAACCCTTCTCACAGTTTTGTTGCTATGGTTACTTATCTCGATAGCTAGCAGAAAAGCCTTCTTAAACAGTTTCTTGGGTGAACCTGGAGACATAAGCATTGTGCTGGTGAAAGGTGGGGGGATTGGGATAAAGGCAAGGATAAAGTGTATTTTGTGGGAGGCACTGAGGGAAGACAAAATATTTGCAGAACTGGAAAAAATATACCACAGTGGCTTATGGTACATGACCTGAGCCTTACCTACCTCCCTGAGCAGAACTTTATCTTTAAATACTTCTGTTTCTGGACCCACTACAAAACCTGTGATGTGTGTGCTTCTTTTGAGACTTTGCTTTTCTGTTCCATGGTTTCAATATCAGCCTATAATTTTCTTAAAATGGGGTTGGAGTCTGGAAATTTATAGTATTACTGGAATGCCAACACCTATCTTGCAATCTGAGCTCTTCAGAACTATGGTTCCACATCAGTGGTACGAATTAATAAGGTGTGAATGCACTGTTAAGTTTTACTTTGTGCCAGCCTTTCCTCTCTGCCAGCTAACTTCTTTAAGTAGTTTATTCCACTTATTCCTTACAACCATCATGAGCTCAGTAATCCTTTTATCCCCTTTTACCCTCCTCAAATAATTCTTGGTAGGTCTGAGAGCAACACTAGCAGGGCTAGGCTTCAGAACCCTAAAGAATAATGCAAAAAAAAATGAGATAATACTGACACAATGCTCTATATATGCATGATGTACTCAGCTGTTAAGCAACATAACAATTCTGATCTTTACATAATTAAAATAATGCTCAAGGTCTTCTTCCCTCTGTCTCTCAAACAAACCAAGCAAAAATAAAAACAGTAGTGAGAATGAAAATGTTGTCCGCAAGAAAGAGCATGAGATACCAAACCACCAAATGGAGAATTCCAGAGTTGTGGCCTTGAATCTCCAAAGTTTACAGTCTGATGAACAGCACTGAATAGTCTGAGAGAAATTTAAAAGCAACAGAAAGGCAGAATTCATAGTTGAAATCAGAGGATTAATATTCTACTTTGTACGTGTGTTTTGGCTTTCTCTAGCTTCACAACATTATTTTCACTTCAAACCGTCGTTCTAGGAAATTATTTATATTTGTTATATGTAAGGTCATACTAACACAACACAGTTCTAAAATTGTTCATGTTTATGTTTTAACTTTTTGGGAAAGGTCACACCCCCAGTAGTGCTCAAAGCATTCTCCTGGCTCTCTGCTCCTGTAGGTGCTGGGGGACTATATGCAGTGCTGGGAACTGAGCCCAGGTCAACTTGTAGGCAAGAAATGATTAAATTCTAAAAGCATGAGTGTGAACCGCAAATTAATATGACTATTGTAGGCCCACATGCATGTATGATGATGCATGTACATGTATGTATTTGTGAACATGCTTAAGTGGATGAGAATGCCTTATATGCTTCCATTTTCCCACTTGTAAAAAAGTTGTGCTTGGTCTCCCCTAAAAGCAGCCAGTGTGAGAGAGCTGACACTAAAGATAAATGTGCTGAAAGATGATAACTGTGGTTTAATGTTCACAGTTCAGACGAGAAACAATGAATAAGAAAGTCAATGAGCTGAAAATGACTTGAGTAGAGGAATCTAAGGATATACTCCCCATAGCAATTTTAATAAACTCCTTTAAAGAGTCTTGAGTTTTAAGATCCACCATCTCTCAGCCTCCCTTACACACACAATATATATATATAAATATATACACATACATACATACAATATAGATAGTTTATTTTGAGGTGAAAAAGTGCCCTTTAGGTTTACTTAAATTCTTCAACTTAAAGGTTGGATATTGGGCCCATTATAGTATCTCTAACTATTTCTGCACCTTGAGCACAAGAAGATTACTTTATAGATTAGGAGCTTTGAAGAATTAAGGAAAAATAAAGCACAGCTAGTTTTACATCTAGTTTTACATTTAGCAAATGGCTACTTAATGATATTTTACAGTTGACAAAACAGATGCCCAGAGTAGCTAACTTCCTTTTCTGGTTTCCCTCCCTCATTAGTGGCAGTGCCAGAAAACATACTCAGGCAGCCTGTGTCTGTGTCTAGATCATTAGAACTCTTTCGATGGAGCCATTTTATATATTGAAATAATTTTTCAGGTTACGAGCAACTTTCCAGGCATAGCTCTTTAATCTTTTCTACATTCTACATTAAGCAAGGTTCCAACTCTGATCAAAGGACTTGTGTGTGCTCTTCTGTGAAATGACTCCAGTTCTGGGGTCTCCCAGCAGGCCTAAAAAGCAAATAATTGTGACATATATGTGGTTTGTCAATGAACAATCATCAATAACTGCAAACTAAATTAATTTAGGCTTTTAACAAAAATGTAAAACTTCAGAGAAATACAGAAGGGAAATAAAGGCACAGATCACACCCTCTTCAATAGTGGACGTGTGTTGAGGAGTTACTGTGTGGATTATGGTGACACAATTGTTAATCCCATGTTGGCTACTCCCTGACATATCCCTCCATCATGACTGGGTGTGTACTGGAGCAATGTAAATTCAGAAAACTAGCACAAAACCGGGGAAACAAATCTCCTCCTTCCACCTCTTAGCACACTGCAACCTCTTCCTCTCCTTTTTGATTTCATCTCCCTCAAGTTTTACAAAACCAGAGACAAAATTTATTTTCTTTACTCGATGCCTTTCTTTGTTCTACTCACTAAGTGAACAACAGAAAATGATCTGAACCAAGAAAAACCTGCAAGCCAGGGGTTTTGGCTAGGTATGATATTGGCTAATTGTAGCCCTCAGGCCAGTTACATCAGTTCTTAAGACTTTGGTTTCTTATCTGCAAAATGAAAAGAAGTATTTAGGGAGTGCCTACTCTTTGCCAAGTCCCTTTCAATTATGTCACTTTATTTATTCCTTAAAAAAAAAACACGTTGCAATGTAGGAATTTTTATTTTTATCATGCAAATGAAAAAGGAGCAGAGAAGCTAAATTATTGCAATAAACCCAAGTGGAAAAGAAGAACCGAGCTGAAATTTGAACCTAAGACTATCTGATTCCTAATTTTATGTTTGTACTTCCTATTTTAATAATAAGCCGCTCCATGAACATAGCTAATTAATAGTTGGCTGTGTTTGTTATGGTGAGTCATTCCTCTGTGACTCTGGGGTCCTATTCTGAGTAGGCAAAGCCCTAAAGAGATTTTTCTACAGCCCTTCTTTGGTCTGCCAGTACATCAACTGTACACTCCCAAATTATAAGCCCTTTTAGTGCCATCTGTGGACGTGTGATAATGGCTGTCATCTTAATTCTTTCTTCTAGGAAGAAAACTAATTTCTGGGACTGGAAAAATAGTATAGCAAGTAGAGTGCTTTCATTGCACATGGCCAATATGTTTGACCCCCAGCATCCTATGTCGTTGGATATATAGATATCCAACTTTCTATCAATGTTGGGAGCAGAGATCACACTGTACCTATGATTTCTTTCCATATCCTATTTCTGAAGACATTCAAGCTCAGTATTTCCTGCTCCATTTGGTGACTGCAGTGACTGATAGATTCTACCAAAGATGAAGAAAACATACTTTTAAATTTTTAGTAGGAGAGCCTCCAGGAGTGATTCCTGTGTATAAATTCAGTAATACTCCAGTAATACTTGAATGTAGTTCAAGAAAACTAAAAAAAAAGAAAACAAGAGAAAAGAAAAAAATTTTCTGAAGTTTTATCATTTGTTAAAAGCTTCAATTGATTTAATATTAAATTGTTGATGATTGTTCATTGACTATCCAAATATATGTCACAATTATTAGTTTTTTAATAGGGTGACTTTGGCAGAGCTTGGTCCTATGGCCAATGGAGCATGGGCCTTTGGTTCTTATGAGCAATGGCAGGAGTAAGGTGGTAATGACATGTGGCACCAGGGATTGAACTCAGGGCCTTTGAGATGCCAGGCATCTCCCTCCCCTCTATATTTACCAATTTTAAAGAGACTACATAGACTTATTGAATTATTTAGAGCCTGGGAGTAGTTTGAGGAATGCTTGATTTCAAGGACAAAGATGAGACTATTCATAAATAGAGCATGAGCATAGAACATAAAATTTCCATTACTAACTTTATAATAAATATTTTCCCCTTCTTTTCTTGTTCTTGGGTACCTCTAAAATTGGGCAAATAAGAACCCAACTGTATGTTCACTGTACAGAACTAGAAGAGGGAAGTAAAGTAGAGTGTACCCTACACTGGAAGGAGAGACAGGAATACTGTTACTATGAATTTTGTGGGTCTATCATGGAATGTAGTTTCTCTCACCATAGTTAAACATCTTTGTTTTCTTTGTGGTTGCATTTTGTGATCCTCTCAGTGTCAAACACATAGTAGGCACTCAATAACTATGTGTTAAATAAATGAACAGGATAAGGCAGGCAAATGGGGAAGATAACCAGGGGAACTTGGTTTATCACTGAGTGAAAGGTCAATAAACAAATTTTTTTTTGGTTTCTGGGTCACATCTGATGGCACTCAGGGGTTACTTTTGACTGCACTCAGAACTCACTCCTGGCAGGCTCCGGGGACCATATGGAATGCCGGGAATTGAACCGGGGTCTGTCCTGTGTTGGCCATATGCAAGGCAAACACCCTACTGCTGTACTGTCTCTCTGGCCCCTCAATACACAATTTCAATATACCAAGATTATAAGATATCAGCTTCTTGAGAGCAGTGACCATATTCACCCCAACTTTGTGTTTTCCTTGATTAGGTCTTGGTAATAGGGATTCAAATATTTGTGTGGCATTAAATGTATGGATTTCTGAGTTGGTGTTTAAATATATTCCACAATTTGAAATGATGTAGGAATGGGCTTTAAGAAAAGACTAAAGTGGGCCCAGAGAGAGTATAGTGTTAAGACACTTGCCTTGCATATGGCCCAACCCATTACAAACCCTTGCCACTGTGGTCTCCAAGCACTGCCAGTGGAAACTTCTGAGCACAATATCAGGAATAGCCTCAGAGTACTGCTTTATGTGACCCTAAAATAAACAAACAACAGAAAAGGCTAAGTGGTTTGAAAATGTTAATGGTAAGGACAGAAAGGATTTGCTTCTTGAGTCTTCTCTACTGCTCCATAGATGCCAAAATCGTCTCTTCATGTTGGCTTTTCCAGTAAAGTGTTTCTCTGGCAGTGTTTCTCTTACTGTTTGTCTTTACCTTATGCTACTAATCCAAACCTTCATAACTCTCACTGATAGTAGACTTGGCGATTTTGCTATTGTTTTCTCCTTCAATCGCATCGTTTCCTTCTCCAACTTTCCATTAATGTTGGGAGCAAAGGTCATACTGTACCTATGACTTCTTTCCATATCCTAGTTCTGAAGTCAGTCAAGCTCAGTATTTCCTGTCCCATAGGGTGACTGCAATGACTGATAGCTTCACCAAAGAGGAAGAAAGCACACTTCAAAAAAAAATTTTAGTAGGATAGGGGCCGGGTAGGTGGCGCTGGAGGTAAGGTGTCTGCCTTGCAAGCGCTAGCCAAGGAAGGACTGCGGTTCGATCCCCCGGCATCCCATATGGTCCCCCCAAGCCAGGGGCGATTTCTGAGCGCTTAGCCAGGAGTAACCCCTGAGCGTCAAACGGGTGTGGCCCCAAAAAAAAAAATTTTAGTAGGATACCTTCTCTGGGTAATACGATACCATGATATATGAGAAACCAAGGATCGGCAGAGCAGAGGGCTTAAGGATGCTTCATAAATTTTTGATTTGAAGTTAACTTGATCAAAATTGGCATGAGTAGGAAGGAAAGATTAGTTTTGGAGTAGAGAGACCAGTTTCAGTCATTCCCCCCACCACTCTTCATTTATTCCTACTCACATACACATTGATTAAGATAGCCCCAAGTCACAGTGCAGAGATTACTTGCTGTGCATGAAGCCAATCCTAAACCAATCACTATACAGAATATAGTCTCTGAGCACCACTATGGTTTACTCCTAAACACAGATACGGGAATCACCCCTGATCACTAGTGGGTGTGATTCAAGCCCCCCAAATACTTAAGACTTTACAAATAAAGATTATAAAGAAAAATCTGTGGAGAAAGACCCAGAGGAATAGTGCACTGCCTTGCAAGGACATGGTCTGAGTAAAAGGTCCTGTGTCCCACATGTGCTGAGGGTGAAGTTGGAAGCTCTACTCTTTGAGTCTGGTAGTTCAGTTGTCTCTGAGCACTGACACCAAAAGCAATTTCCAGTCACACCACAGTAAGTTATGTGGAAGCGACGCAGAAATCGAAGTGTGGCTTCTGGCTAGCACACACATTGTGTGTAATACACATAAATTGCGCATTTCAACAAAAGTATGACTTCCAGTAAGCAAGACCCACATTAATGGATTGGAAATCTCAGCAAGCAGTGCGCAATCACCATAGCTGAAACTATACAAACACACCAGCAGGAACATGTCATCACAACAATGAAGGCAGAACAAAGAATAGAAAATTAAAACAACAAAAAATTAATTTTGAAGGAGCAACTTTCAACATATTAATAGGAAACTGGAAATATTCTTGAATGAATTAAATTTGTGGGTAACACATGGACAAGAAAACAGAGACAGATATATATACAATGGAATATTATGCAGCCATCAGGAGAGGCGAAGTCATGAAATTTTCCTACATGTGGATGGACATGGAATCTATTATGCTGAGTGAAATAAGTCAGAGGGAGAGACACACACACAGATTAATCTCACTCAACTAAAGGTTTTAATGTAAGTAAATGACATTATTGTAATAATGCCCAGAGATGAAGGCCGGAAGGACTGGCTCACCATATGAAGCTTACTACAAAGAGTGGTTGAGTGCAGTTATAGAAATAACTACACTGACAACTATGGTGACAATGTCAATGAGTGAAAGAAGTAGAATGCCTGTCTGGAATGCAGGCAGGGAATGGGAAAGGAGGGAGATAGGGGACATTGATGGTGGGAATGTTGCACTGGTGAAGGGAGGTGTTCTTTTTATGTCTGAAACCCAACTACAATCATGTTTGTAATCATTGTGCTTAAACTAAGATATTTTTTTTAAAAAAGAGAAGTTTTAAAACTATAAAAAATAAGACATACAGGATTTTTTTGTGTGTGTCATAGCCAAGAGTCCTCGAGGCATATTTTTTCTGGCTCTGTACTTAGAGATAATTCCTTGCAGAATGCAAGAGACTATATATGGTGTCAGGAATAAAGAAACGTAGGTTGATTGCTTACAAGTCAAATGCCTTAACTGTTGTATTATTTCTCCAGTCCCAAGACATGCAGACTTTAAAAGTCTACACTGAAGGTTTATAAAGATGTTAACAATTAACATCATCCCCCTCTTACTTTGCTAAGCTGTTTAGGTAGGCTACTCCTTTTGAATCTTCACAAGTATTATGAGAAAGATACTAGCTTCCCTTACTTTACAGAGAAAGAAATTAAAACTGCAAAACTATAAGCAAGTCATGCAAGATGAGGTAGTAAAGAAAGCCGTAACTGAAAACTTAAGCTCTACTTTATTCTAACATGTATTTAACATGAATTCTCGATAATTACTTCAGCAATTAGTCTTTAGTCCTCGTATGGAGAGACCTGGAAGACCTAGAGACCTACAACTATGAAAAATAAAAAAATACCCATACCCACAACACTCCTTCACTTGTTCACATGTAGGTTATTTACTTCATGAACTAAAGTCATAATTTTTTAAACATTGTTTTGTGTGTTGATATTTACTTGGTGGTGTTCAGCGGTTACTCCTGGTTGTGCTCAAGGGTTCAAGTAAGGTTCTAGGATCAAATATGAGACAGTTTCATGCAAGGTGAGGGCCCTATCCATTGTCCTATCTCTCTGGCCCTAATGTCATAATTTTTAATACACACACCACCTTACACAACACAGCAGAGCCTATTGAGGTATGTATATGCTTATATTTACATACTAAATACAATTTACCATCCATCTACAAAGTCTCCTTAGCTCTTGTTTTCAAGCATGGTCTCCATTTGGCTTTGCCTAAGAAAAAACAAGCCAGCCCTTCAATTTTCAGATGGTGAAAGTGATTTGGAGGTCAATGACTTGAAGCAAGTCACAGATCAACTTCGCAGCATTTAGCTTAAACCTCTGTCTCTCCAGCCTGCTCCTTAGAAGGGGTCAGTCTGTCTTGCAGCCTGGGCCATGGTCCAAATTGGGTAATCTGGTGCGTGCTGCCTGTCTAAAATTTCCCTTGTGGTTTTGCTCACATCTGGTGTTTTTTACTTCTCTTTCTAACACGTGCTTTGATCCTATTGCTGCTACAGCAGAAAGATGATCACCATTCCAAGAAGCATAGTTAATTCAGTGAGAGGTGAAAGATATTCCTCTCCAAAAGACTTTTAAGAATAAATTATCAGAGCCTCAGCCGGTTATTCCCCAAAAACCCCAAGATTTAGTAACTTTCATACAGTCTCTCGACAGACTCCAAATCTCTAACTCTTAGCTACTTTCAAATGTCCAAAACATTGGCAGTCTTGTGTAGTACTTCCTTTTGGTCATTCTCACTAGAGACAGATGTAAGTGGCATGTAGCAAATGCCTTCCATAAGAAATCTTTGGTCATGGTTGTCTACCAGCTTACACATATGGAGCTGAAAATTTGTGACTTACTTTCACTTACTTAACAACTCACTTTGCTGTTTTATTTATTTCATCACACTTTGTTACTCATCTGCCTTTTACCTTATCTTGTTAAGTGTATTGCTTAATAATGGAAAGTATTTTTTATTATACGAAAATCTTAGGGAGGCTAGAAACATAGTTTAGGGGCTAGGTTCTTGTCTTGCATGCATCTGATCCCAGTTCCACCCACAGCACTCCATATTTCCCTGAGAATGGTCAGGGATCTCTCCTAAGCAGAGAAACAAATGTGACCCTTTATTACTATGGCCCCCCAAATAGAGAAATGAAGAGGCCAGAGAGATAGCACAGTGGTAAGGCATTTGCCTTGCACATAGCTGACCCAGGATGGACCCTGGTTTGATTCCAGGTATCCCATATGGTTCCCAGTGTCTGCCAAGAGCAATTTCTGAGTGCAGAGCCAGGAGTAATCCCTGAGTAGCACTGGGTGTGAGCCCCAAAAAACAAAACAAAAAAAATAGAGAAATGAAGAATAAAAAATTTACAATGATAGTAATCTAACATAACTAGTTATTTGGTTCATTTTTTTTTCTGGGCTATTTCTCCTTACTTGTGTTTGTGTGAGATTATGTACATCTATTTTTTTCACAAGGAGTAATAATTTCATGTAATTTTTGTGTCTTTTTATTACTTACTATTGTATTACTTATATATATATTTTTGTTATACAAGCTTGTGGATACAAAAGCAGGAATGAGGGGGCATATTTGGATTTGGGGGAGGGACTGGAAAAAAAACACCAGCTATCTCCAGGAAGAAAGATTGATAGCCCATAAATGGATTGTGAATACCATTTGTAGCGAATCAAATTCCTTTCTAAATTGCTGGGATTTAGAATGAAGTCAGAGAAGATATAGCAGAATACAAAGAAGCAACACAATCCAAAATTTTGGAGATCATGCAATAAGTTGGTCTAACAGATGGTCATATTTAAGATTCAAGATAATTACTCAACTCTGCAGAGGTAAGTTAGAGGCCAAGGCTAAATGCTTTCAGAACATCGACTAAACAATTTCTAGAAAAGAATATCTGTTGGCAGACGTGATCAGAAAGAGTGATGTTTGGGAAACAACACTCATTAAGAAAGAATATTTTTTTATAAAATGTGGAAAGGTGTAAAAGATAAGCAATAAGTCCCTACAGAGTTTTCTAAAAGAAATCAAGAGAGGGGCTGGAGCTATAGTGCAGTGGTTGAGCTTTTGCCTTGCATGTGGCTGACTAAGATGAACCTGGGTTCGATTACCCACCATTTCTGAGCACAGAGCCAAGAGTAAACACTGAGCACCTCCAGGTGTGGCCAAAAACAAAAAACAAAAATAAATAAATAAAGCAACAGAGGGAAATCTTTGATGTCCTGGCTATGCAGTCAATCTTGTTTTGGTCCCTCCTTTCTTTGTATTTTTGCCCCATTTGCCCCTTGATAAACTGAGAAATTCTACCCCAAACTGTCATTTTCCATTTGAAAGCTCTCCCTAATCAACTTTTCCGGCCTATCTTGAATTTCTTTGCCAAGACTCCCAAACCCCAAGGCATGTAGCCAATTCCCTTGCACTTCCACAAGTACACCGCCATTCACAGACATCTCTGCAACAACCACTTGCTCTGCTTGGCAGTCATGGTGAAGCCACCTTTCAAGAACCGAGCAATCCCCGAATGACCAATAGAAACACATGAGTTATTGTGCCCCGATTTACTTCTGGAGCTGCTGGCTCCTCAAAACTGAGACCAACTATATGGGGCATGTTAATCCTCAAAACCATGCCGGCCAATTGACACAATTATTCTCAAATGACATTAAGGAAACTAAAGCTCAGGGACTTACTTCTATAACATACATAATATTATGTATCATGAATACGTGGAAATGTAGAAAAATTGAGAGGGGGCCAGAGAGATAGTACAGTGGTAGGGCATTTTTGCCTTGCATGCTGAGGATCCAGGAAGGACCCGGTTCGATTCCCAGCATCCCATATGGTTCCCAAGCCTGGCAGGGGTGAGAATAAAGTGTTGGCGGGGATGTGGAGAGAAAGCAACTCTTATCCACTGCTGGTGGGAATGCCGTCTAGTTCAACCTTTATGGAAAATGATATGGAGATTCCTCCAAAAACTGGAAATCGAGCTCCCATACGATCCAGCTATACCACTCCTAGGAATATACCCTAGGAACACAAAAATGCAATACAAAAACCCCTTCCTTACACCTATATTCATTGCAGCACTATTTACCATAGCAAGACTCTAGAAACAACCAAGATGCCCTTCAACAGACGAATGGCTAAAGAAACTGTGGTACATATACACAATGGAATATTATGCAGCTGTCAGGAGAGATGAAGTCATGAAATTTTCCTATACATGGATGTACACGGAATCTATTATGCTGAGTGAAATAAGTCAGAGAGAGAGAGAAAAACGCAGAATGGTCTCACACATTTATGGGTTTTAAGAAAAATGAAAGACATTCTTGCAATAATAATTTTCAGACACAAAAGAGAAAAGAGCTGGAAGTTCCAGCTCACCTCAGGAAGCTCACCACAAAGAGTGATGAGTTTAGTTAGAGAAATAACTACATTTTGAACTGTCCTAATAATGAGAATGTATGAGGGAAATGGAGAGCCTGTCTAGAGTACAGGCGGGGGTCGGGTGGGGAGGAGGGAGACTTGGGACATTGGTGATGGGAATGTTGCACTGGTGATGGGTGGTGTTCTTTACATGACGGAAACCCAAACACAATCATGTATGTAATCAAGGTGTTTAAATAAAAAACAAGTTTCAGTATTAGTAACAGTGCTCTGAATTTTTTGGACAACTTCATTTGTTTGATCCTGTCATCCCTATAGGAACACAACAGTTTAACAGAAAGGACAGGCAACAAGAAGAGCCTACTAAATTTTCTGCATATTGTATCACTGACTTCATGGCAGATACAATAATCTTCACAAATGTGCTTGCTGTCATATGTTTTTCTGTTTACAAATAAAACTTCTCTTTGGGGCCGGGCGGTGGCGCTCGAGGTAAGGTGCCTGCCTTACCTGCGCTAGCCTAGGAGACGGACCGCGGTTCGATCCCCCGGCGTCCCATATGGTCCCCCAAGCCAGGAGCGACTTCTGAGCGCATAGCCAGGAGTAACCCCTGAGCGTCACCGGGTGTGGCCCAAAAACCAAAAAAAAAAAAAAAAAAAAAAAAACAAAAAACAACTTCTCTTTGTTTCTTTATATTTTCAGTAACTTTGCTTACATTTCTCTGGGAACAAATGTATTACAGTTAACTAAGTCAACCATGTGATGCGTTTTCTTTAAATAAAGTAAAAACATACTTGTTTTAGGGGGCTGGGAAGATAGCACAGTGGTAGGGCATTTGCCTTGCACGCCACCACCACAGGACAGACAGTGGTTCAAATCCTAGCATCCCATACGGTCCTCCATGCCTACCAGGAGCAATTTCTGAGTGCAAATCCAGGAGTAACCCCTGAGCACCGCCAGGTGTGACCCCCCCCCCCCAAATACTTGTCCTAACAGAAAAGCTGCCCAGATTTTTTAGTATCTCTATGGCCTAGTCCCTACCCACATATCATCATCCAGCTCTGATGAGATCTTGGAAGGACAGAAGAGAGACCTCAGAAACCGACAAGAGGTCATAAAAGTCAGGGAGATTTTGGAAGATAAATGCAGATTTAAAAACTAGGTGACATAATATTAAAAGTCCTCTATAAGTTATAAAATATCTTTTTTTATGAAACCTCACAAACCCTCAGGTTTCTGTTAGACCGGGGCATTATTACTCAATGTTTCTGTTTCAGTTTCCTTTTCTGCAAATGGACCTAAGATGTACCTATGAATAGGGTTATTGAAAGAATAAAAATGAGAGGATCTATGCAAAACACTTATTGTACTACCCGGTCCACTGAAAACCTTTCATTCATTCAAAAAATGCACGTTGGCTACTGGTTCAGTGATTGTGTTGATTGTTAAACGGATAGTAACAAGCAAAAGTAATATAGTTTTTATCTTCATGCAATTTACACTCTGGCATATAGTTAAGGTAATAAACATACAAATAAAGTCTCTAAGTAGAAATTGTATAAATAATAGAAAAAAGAAAAAAAGATCCCTAAATTTAACAGAGGAGTAGGTGGAAAATAGATAATGCAGTGAGTACAATACTTGCCTTGTATGCAGCTGATCCAAATTATTTTTCCTTACCACACTATGTCCAAAACCTCATCTTTATCATTTCTAACCACCTAGGACTTCATTTTCTTCCCTGTATTTTTAAAAATAATATCTTTGTTTAAGCACCATGATTACAAACATAATTGTAGTTCGGTTTCAGTCATAAAAAGAACATCACCTTTCACCAGTACAACAATCCCACCACCAATGCCCGCCATCTTCCTCCTTCCCCACCCTCTGCCTGTATACGAGACAGGCATTCTACTTCTCTCACTCCCCCATATAATCTCTCCACAATCCTCTAGGAGTGAAACTTTAGGGCAGAATCAGGAGTAAGCTCTGAGCACCTCTGAGTGTGGTCTTAAAAAAGGCAAAAATTTGTGGGGGAGTAGAGGTAGATTTTTTTTTTGTAGTTTTGGTTTTGATGATAATGGAAAAGAAGACTGTAATGGGTGGGGCAGTCTGAGGAAGTGATAGTTTGCAGAGACTTGAAAGTCCACTTGGAGGTAGCCAGCTTGAGGGTGAACAGTAGGGTGGAAAACACATCCCAGGTAAAGGGAATTTGTCCCAGGGCAAAAAAAATGCACATTGTAGTAGAGGAACTGAAGAAACATTGGTGTAACAGGAGCAGAATGAACAAGTGAGGAGAAGGTCCATGAAAGGCTGGAGACAGAGGCAGATGCCAGATCTTACGGGAAGTAAGGGCTTTCTCTATAGAAACCTTTTTTTTTTTTTAAATTTTTATTGTGATCAAAGTGAATTACAAATCTTTCACAGTAATATTTAAGGCACATAGTGACAATGAATGAGGGGCATTCCCACCACCAGTGTTGTCCTCTTTTTACTTCTGTTCCCATATCTTCCTCCTTTACCCCCATAATGCTAGTGCAACTGTTCCCCACTTGTACAGCTTGTTGTAAGTGATTCGAATAATAAAGAGGGAAATCCAAAAGAAGAGCAAGGCAAAATGCTGTAGCACGACGTTCAGTTGACAGAGATCTGGGAGATAGAACTGTTGTGAGAGTGGAAAGAAGTTGCAGAAGACAAAGGTTGAGGAAGAGGAGGATTTGAACAGGACCAAGGACTTAGTCCCTATAATTCTGTAATATGAGGAAGTAACAGGTTCAGTAGTGAACTGGTGGGCATAAAAGCTAGTTGCATGAGGCTAAGATGTAACAGAATTGAGGAAGTGAAGTAAATTAATATTCTTTTGAGGACAAGCATGATGATGGAAAGAGAACGGAGTGACAGCTAAAAAGGGAGATTTAAATTTTCTTTTAATGAATGAGGACTATTAGAGCATTTTTCTAGGTGATGAAGGATCCAGTGAGGGGAGATTCAAGATAGTAAAAGAAAGTATAACAGTCTGTTTTCCAAAAGTCTCATTGTCATGGACATATTATCTGTAACTAGAAAGCAGGGGTTCCTCAGACAATGTGATTTCATAAATATGATAATCAAAAGATCGCTCAAATTATTTTTTTAAAATGAAAACTTTGGGGCCAGAGATATAGGACAGGAATTAATACAATTGCTTGACAATTGGTCCACCCTCTTTCAGTTCTTGGTACCTCATGGAGTCCCCCAAATATTCCAGGAGTAAGCCCTGAGCAGCACAGAGCTAGAAGCACTGAGCATAGCCACATGCTCCTCCCCAGATCATAATAAAATAAATTAAAACCATTAACCTAAAATGGTCATATCTTTGCATTTGGATTCCAAGTCAATAGGTAAAGTGAAATTTCAAGGTAACTTTATGTGGTTCAGTAGAAAGCCATTTCCAAGGGCCATGGGGAGTGGGCCAAAATGATAGCACAGTGGTAGAGCTTTGGCCTTGCATGTGGCTCATCCAAGACGAACATGGGTTTGATCCCTTGAATCAGATATGGTCCCCCGAGCCTGCCAGGAGCAATTTCTGAGCATAGAACCAGGAGTAATCCCTGAGCACTGCCGGGAGTGCCACCCCCCCAAATAAGGGAGATGGGGTACATTGGTGGCGAAGTTTGCATTGGTAAAGGGTATATACTTTTTTTTGTTTGTTTTTCTTTTGTTTTTTGGGCCACACCCTGCGGTGCTCAGGGGTTACTCCTGGCTGTCTGCTCAGAAATAGCTCCTGGCAGACTCGGGGGACAATATGGGACACTGGGATTCGAACCAACCACCTTAGGTCCTGGATTGACTGCTTGCAAGGCAAACGCCGCTGTGCTATCTCTCCGGGCCCAGGATATGTACTTTTTATGACTGAAACCCAACTACAAACATGTTTGTAACCATGATGATTAAATAAATATATTATTGTTGAAATAGAAAACTATATCCAGCACCTAAAAATGGTAAAATTTGAGAAATTTATATTCAAAAGTTATTCCAGGAATACTTTGCTTCTATTCATAGACCCTGTCATGTAACCTTGATCACCTCCCCCCTTGTATCATTTCTTGGATCAATTCCATCCTACAGACACTCCTAGATTATGACAGTTTGATATATAGGACATTTTGATAACAAAAATTCTTTAAAAATATTTTGAACTAGAGAGATTGTACAATGGATAGAATGCTTGCTTTGATGTGTTCCAATGGAGTTAAATCCCTGACATCCTATCTATTATCTTCAGAGCATTTCCAAGAGCCCAGATCCCTGAGCACAAAGCCAGGAGTAAGCCATGAGCACCATTGGGTATGGTACATCTCCCCCCAAAATTTTTGCCTTAAATTTCCAATTCCCTCATAATCTTTGTCCTGCTTCAAGTAAATTTTACTTGAGAAGTCAGATCTCATATAAATTAGAATGACACACCTTTTCTGCTCTCCCTTCTTGCTTTTTATCCAGAAGAAAGAGACATGTAAATTACTGCTTTTACTGTTTTTATCAAATGTAAATGCATACATTGTTTAAAGACTTAGAGTATCATATTACTGGTTATTTAAAAAATAAATCAGTTTCCACTCTTCTATTCCCTCATCCCACTTCAAATTTTTCAGAGAAAAATGCATATAATACTTCAACCAACTTTTGGGGGGCTAGGGAAAGTACCACATCTCTTAACAGTCATTTCCTTATTTTCTCTTTTGATTTTCACAATTGAATATAGGAGTTTAACTTTCTTCTTTTCTTTCTTTTCTTTTGCTTTTGGGCCATACTGGGTGACTCTCAGGGGTTACCCCTGGCGATGGGCTCAGAAATTACTCCTAGCTCAGGGGACCATATGAGATGCTGGGGATCGAATCAATCTCCATCCTGGGCAGCCTCGTGCAAGGCAAATGCCATACCACTGTGCTATCACTCCAGCTCTCTTCTTTACTTTTCAAGCAAAAACAGATTTTACTCAGAGGTACTGGAGTGAGAGAATAATGTGTCATGGGCTCAAGAAATAGAGAGTGCTTAAGAGCTTCTCCAAAGGCAGAAAGCCCTGGTACACAATCCAGGGCTTGAAAGCATGAAAGTAGTAAAGTACACATCTAAAGAGAGGAGAAGAGCTTTGGGCCACATGTGGTTGGCTACCATGTCACCAGGCAGTACATGTGCCAGGAATACACACACACACACACACACACACACACACACACACACACACACACACACACTTCCTGAACTTGTTTGCCTATATCACTGTTGCAGACAGCAGTGGGGTTTGAACTTGTGACCACAGCCTTGAGCTTGGCATATCAGCTCTTCAAGCACTGAGTCATCTTCCGGACCCTTAGACCTATATCATTATGAAATCAAATCCGCGTTTATGTTATTTTGATCAAAATATTATATATATACATATGTTGTATAGTTGAGTATAATAATTTGCTTTCCAAAAGCATTTTTCTCTCTCTGGAGTTTCTAACTGTGCCATTTGTCACTTCCAAGTTGTTCATATATGTCCCTGAGTTAATCTGGTTGTGTAAGTCTCCTCTTAATATATTCCAACCCATTTGGCCTTCCATCAATTTTCTGATAGAGAAAGGTTTGCTGAGCCTTGAAATCTGCCTGTATTTAGGACTGGCTGAATTCTAGGTCTGCTGTATAGTTGTCATTTTGGAGTCCTGCTTCACCACTGCTGGAGAGTCCCTGTTACCTCTTATCTTGCACATTTTTATTCCAGAATTCCACCTTTTCCTCTCCCTTGACTTTCATGAAATCAATGAAGACGCCATTGCTTTTCCCCATTCTTCTGTGGATCTAATCCCCCAGTACTTTATTGAGAAAAGGTGCAGGGAAGATGCCATTGGCAAGGATTTCTCCTCCCTGGGAGAAAGCCTTCAGTGAGGACACATGAGAGTTATGTGATAAATACCCCAGTTTCCTCACTCATTACCAGGAATAATTCTGAGGCATAATTTCTACATTGCTCTCCTGGAGTTCCCCAAAGGAATGAACTTCACAGTAACTTGCTGAATGTATTAACTTCCTTGTTTCACTTCCCCGCTATCACACAGTGTTTCCTGGGATTAGGTCCAATTATTTTGCTTTTCTTCCTTCCGTTTTCCATCTCTTATCTTTTTGCTTTACCTATTACTTGCCAAATCTTCAATTGCCCTTTGTTTTGCTTTGCAATCATATTGCAATTCTAAGACCTTTTTTTCTGATTTCAAAGGGACCCTTCAAAATGTGACCTTCTGTTGTCATTCATGTTTGCATCAACTCCTCTTATCTCCCTGAGGACCTTAGTAATTTTTTTCTTTTTCTTTCAGAAATATTGTTGTTTTGGGGGCCGAAGTGATAGTACAGTGGGTAGGGCACTTGCCTTACAAGAAAGTGCATCCCATTTGGTCTTTTGAGATGTCCAGGAGTTATTCCTGAGGGCAGTGCCAGGAGTTATGCCTGAGCAGTCAAGGTTGCAAGCAGAAAATAAACAAAAACAAAAAAAGAAATGTTGCTACTTCTGCATCAGCTTTATGACATTTTTCTTCTGTGAGCCAGGATCCCAGAGAAGGATTTTTTAATTTTTTGGCTAAATGTCAGGTCCTACAATTTGATTAAGGTTAACACTTGCCCAATTTTTAGAAAAAGGTCACCCAATGCCATCCTATAAATCTATCTTCCTTAAGTGAACAAATAAGAAATCACCTGAAGCTAGTACCCCCTGATCAATCTAGCACCCTGGGGAGCATCTCTTGATTTGGGAAGGTGGTAGGTGTCTAAAATAAATATTTTAGCCTTCTACTCCATTATGTAATCATGTTTTTACCCCTTTCTGGCTCACCCTTCAGTCTTTAGCTCTGGTAGGGAAGAGCCAGTTTCAAGGAGATTTTGGGAATCTCACTGATTCTGAGCTGACTTTCAATTCAGCCTACTAATTTTAGCCACACTATTATTTGCAAAATTCTCTCTAAACTACCTGGAACCTAACATCAGTTATCAAGCAGGAATATTGCAAAATGTACAGCAAATTTCTCTAGTTTTCTCTTCTGCTGCCTTAAATTTTAGCTTCCTTAGATCTCCTGATTCAGTTACAATTCATTCAGACATACCCCAGTTTTTATTTAATTCATGTTCTTTGTTTTTATAGATTTTCTTTTTATTAAAAAAAAATCACTTACCAAATGTTTATGTATTTCCATAGGTATGTAGAAACCAAAAACTAATGACAATGTCCATCTGCACAGGAAAAAGGCAGAACCTGGGCCAAGGAGAGACATGGATGGGGAAAATGTTTGCTTTGCCTTTTCACAGTTTTTGGTTGAGAGCAAAGTGAATATATTATTTAATCAAACATTAACTTTTGACTGAGTTGTAGGAGAGGGTGGTACACACCTCAGGTATTTATTCTGCTGTCTTTTAAACCAGAAATCTCATGTTGTTTTTTGAATTAGTAGTTTCAATGTCATGACCATGAGAAACTTACCAACCAAAAACCATCGGAAGCAAATTTAGAAGCCATAACTCAAAATATGGACAAATTCAACTTCATGAAAATTAAATGCTTCTGCAAGGTTAAAGACAAAAATAAAATTAACTCAGACAACTAAAAAATAGGTGAGAACCGTCCTTCTGTAGGAAGAACAGGCGCCTTGCCTCCATGCTATCCCTCCGGGCCCCACTTTATTCCTTTAATTATGCCCTTTATTTAATCCTTTTATTTTCTTTTAAGAAACTCTTTTTTCTTTAGATATGTGTGAGCACATATATTTTTAGCTTCTGTCATGGGTCTGTTTTCTTCTCTCTCCACCCCCAAATCCACCAGCAATATAATGTAGCACCACTTCTTCCTGCAAAGGCATATTAAAAATAGGGGAAATTTTACCTACTAGGGATAAGAACTTATACGTTTTTACAACACAAGGACATCTCCCACACTGAATGTATGTCATGGGGAACCAACCTAGACTTCAGGGAAATAGGCACCGACCGTCCAGCCTTGACTCCTGGATCCCAGACATAGAAACGACAGAGTTCTCCACAACAGCTCCAGGAACCAAATCCCCTCCAGGGCAATCATAATGCTGCTCTGATGCCAACATACGCCAGTCCTAAATTGATAACCTGACAACGAGGAAATGGGAACAACTAGATCTAAGAGCAAGTTGTCCTTCCTCACCAGCCAACGATAAGACAAAATCAGAAGACATGTCACCCTTTGATCTGTGCAAAAACCAAGATTGCTATATACAGGTGACTGGTTGTTACAACCAGGACTGGACAGTACGCATCCCGGGACCAACAACAACAGCAACATAAAGCTCTAACCTAGCTTTTGGTCTACAATCTGTTCAACAAACAAGATCTCCAATTTCAGAGGTCTGACTGAGACAACTGCAAGTGAACAGGTCTTCCAGAAACATAACGAAAGACTCTGTCCCAGGCTCCATCCTAGGAGCAACATAATGACCAAGAACACCTACTACAGAAGATGGATTAAAACGACACTGAAGAAGCAGAACTGCTAGAACCACAAAGAAAGAGTCCATCATTAACTCCTTTCCTTGAGCTGCACAGTCACCAAGATCTCTAGATACAGAAGACTGATTTTACCAACCATGACGAAGCAGAAGTCTTCCATACACCACAAAATCACTGAGGGGGAGAATAAATGATCATGCAAGGAGTCTATAGTTAATCTCATGACAGTATACTTCAGGGATGGAGAAACCCTGTATCTCCTAGGCCAAGGGAATTCCCCCTATAATATCCCCAATAGTTACTGTGCCTATGCAGGGGGGGGGGAGGAAAAAAAGCACAAAATAATCATTTTTCCACATATATATTTATTGATTGATTGGTTTTTTTTTTTTGACGTCCTTATTTTAGTGTAGATATTGAAGTTGATGTCTCCTTTTTTATTTTATATTGTTTTATCTTGTCTTTTTCTTTTTGCACTCCGGCATGATTTGAATTCAGAACCGAGACTATTGTGTGGTGTTTCTCTTTATTGCTGTAGGGCTCACTGGATATTTAATTTGACATTTATTTTTGTATTGTTATGGTGTTTCAATTACCTTTTTCAAGTCCTCTCTCAAACTGAGGTTGATAGCCACTAGAAAGACTCCGCCCATTTTCAGCATTTTTAAATTTATTTTTATTTTTTTCTTCTTATTCTTTACCCCATTCTATTGCTTTTCTTTCCCTCAAACAAATCCACATAACTCGATTTATCTAGCTTAGCCTCTCAAATAGAGGGAGAAACAAGGGAGGGCACCAGGACCAAACAGATGTATGATCACTGATAGTAAGCTAGACAAAGAGGTGACCACCTACTCTAGCAGCCGGGGGGGGGGGGTGTGGTGGTGATGGTGGGGGATATGGTTGCAGGAAGGGAACGGGGATGGGGGGATGACAAATTTGGTGGTGGGTATTCCCCTGATTCAATGTTAATATGTACCTAAAAGACTACTGTGAAAGATATGTAAGCCACTATGATCAAAATAAAAATTAAAAAAAAAATAGGTGAGAAAAATTCAAGAAAACCAAAAGTCAATTGGGAAAAAATACTTGCGATATATTTGAAAAAGAATTTGCTTCTTTTAAAAAACATTTTTTACAAAAGGATTTAAAACAAACCACCCAGGTTCGATCCTCAGAATCCCATATGGTATTCTGAGCCTGCCAGGAGTGATTTCTGAGTGCAGAGCCAGGAGTAACCCCTGAATGCATAAAATGGGTGTGGTCCAAAAGCCAAAACCAAAACACAGTAAAACAAAAACAAACCACAACTCGACAGAAAACAACAGACAAATTATATGCATAGAATACCTAGGTAAATAAATATAATTGTTACTTAAACATATGAAAAATATAAGACCTCACCCAAAAATTAAGACAATAAACCAACCTTTTACCTTCAGATTGGCAAAACCTGAAAATACTTAATTGTGAGCCAGGGATTTAGAAATATAGGGAGGTCAAGATATTGAAAATTGATGTATGAGAGATTCAAGGCCCACTTTGAAACAGTCAAAAATAAATTTTTTTTTGAAACAGTCAAATTTTTAAGGCTATACCCTTGGTATATTTTACAGCCATAAAACATATCCTGTTAATATTCTTGCATCACACATTTAGTCATATTGAAGACATATTTACAAGACATACAGCCTTATGTATAGTCATCAAAATGGCAAGGAATACAACTGCTCTTTGTAGAAAGTTAATTAAGCAAAATGGAGTATTGTCATTTAATGAACCACTTAGCAGTCATTAACACGAGGAACCTATTTATTTATGGTACATGGAATGCTGCCAATATGCATTGGTACATTTAAAAACAACCTATAGAAGAATGCATATGGAATGAATGCACTGGTATAACTGGTGCTTTATTTTCATTGATTTATGTGTTAGTAGACCTCCCAAATGGTGCTCTAGAGAACCAGGAGTCACTCCTGATGCTACTGATTCAGAGTTGGACCTGGTAATGTAGCATTGCTCAGGTCCAGAATAGGAAAGGTCACTAAGGTCAACTCTCTGAGGTGCAGAGGGTAGTAAATGGTGCTGAGGGACAGTGGTCCTCAAACTATGGCCCGCGGGCCACATATTGTATTTGTAGCTGTTTTGTTTCTTCATTGCAAAATAAGATCTATGCAGTGTGCATAAGAATTCGTTCCTAAGTTTTGTTTTTACTAGAGTCAGACCCTCCAATGGTCTGAGGGACAGTGAACTGGCCCCCTGTTTAAAAAGTTTGAGGACCCCACATGCAAAGCATACTCTCTTCAGGTTATCTCCCCAATCCTGAAGGTTTCTGAATTCTTTTCTTATATACACAAAAAAAATATCTCTAGAGGAATATATTTAAAACTAGCAATTATGGTTAACTTTAAAGATGGAGATTACAAAAATAAGAAGTCAAGAAAGAGAAGGAGACTTGTTTCTGTTTGGTGGAATTTTTTTGGTCTGAAATACATATTTTACATTTTTTTTTATCCAAGTGCATGTTGGCTGTTTTTTATTTTAAAGTTATGATACAGGGACATGAAAATAGCTTAGAGGTAGAACATTTGCTTTGTATGGGCCCGGAGAGATAGCACAGCGCCGTTTGCCTTGCAAGCAGCCGATCCAGGACCAAAGGTGGTTGGTTCGAATCCCGGTGTCCCATATGGTCCCCCGTGCCTGCCAGGAGCTATTTCTAAGCAGACAGCCAGGAGTAACCCCTGAGCACCGCCGGGTGTGGCCCAAAAACCAAAAAAAAAAAAAATTTGCTTTGTAGACATGAGGCAGTGAATTTGATTTGTAGAATCAATCTACATGCTAAGTTTGAGCCACATGTCATGGATGCCACAACTAAGCATGTGTGTGCTACAACCCAGTGTTGAAGGCCTGGTTATCACAACAATAAGCACTAAAGAAAATAAATAAATAATGGACCTATTAGGGACTTGGGTTGCAAGCAACAGAAAAAAATGCCAGATAATTTAAACAGAAAGAAGAGGAATTTAAGAGTATTGGATAGCTCACTAGCTCTTCAGAAGAAATAGGGACCCACACCTAGAAACAAGGTAGTTGAAAATGATGTCCACGGCTATTTTATAGAACAACCCAGTGAAAATATTACATGAACATCAGTACTCAGATGGTAGACCCCTCATGTCTTGATGTTGATCCTTTTTGCTAAAAAGACTGCCGCTGAAACATCTGGAAACTATTTGTGGTTCTTGCAGTTAAATTCACTCTTTGCAGAACAGACCCAGCAGGCTTTGCAATTTAAAGCCACTAGTTCCTGAATCAAAGTTCAATGCAAATCCTTGTGTCTGTGGACAGCTGCAAAGGAAGATGAAAAATAAGTGTTTTTCATTTTCAGGTTCTAGGTTGGGAGACTGTCTTTGGTTAACATCAAGACCCATAATTTAGGGGAATATCCCCAATCCAGAGAATTTAGATCAGTGTTCTTTAATCGCCATGCTGTCTACAAGTTTCTATTGATCCACAAGGATATGAAGATTGAAAACTACTGCCTTGGTTATCATCATTTGTTCATGGATTGGTTTGAGGAGGGTTAGGTGTAGGTCTACAACTATAAAAGATCAAGGAATGCTGGTTTAGATAGCTAGAATCAGGCAAGGAAGAGAAAAGTATAGAGAAAGGAGTTTCTCAATTTCCACTAAACTTTGAAAGACAGTATAAAACTCTCTCCTGGTCCTCATTAAACAGCCACTTTATTGGTTGAATTTACTGTAGGCACTGTATTCAAAAGCATAGACTTTTCCAGGACAATGGCAAGATAGGTCATTTGGGTTAACTTTGCTTAATTATGGATAAATCCAAACTCAAGTTCAGTTTGAGCAAAACAAATGTCCAAGATTAGCTAGTAATAGTCCATGATGTGTGGTAAGGGACTGTTAATTCCTGTCCCTGTTCTTTATAGAACCTTTGTGTCCTTCAACAAAGCCTCTAGTATATAGTATCAAGATGAATAGTTTCTCTGGTAGGGTCCCTTTATAAATAAACTGGTACTACTTTTGATAAGGATCACTTAACTATTTGAAAAGAACTTGTAAGATTTATTTAAAATAATTATATTTTAATTTCTAAATGATTTACTTATTAAAACACACAGTATAGAAGAAATTAAAGAATTTGTTTATTTTTATTTTTTTTTGAAATTAAAGAATTTAATTTAAGAAATTAAACCATAAAATTTGTAAACTTTTTTTTTTTTTTTTTTTTTTTTGGTTTTTGGGCCACACCCGGTGACGCTCAGGGGTTACTCCTGGCTATGCGCTCAGAAGTCGCTCCTGGCTTGGGGGACCATATGGGATGCCGGGGGATCGAACCACGGTCCGTCCTAGGCTAGCGAAGGTAAGACAGGCACCTTACCTTTAGCGCCACCGCCCGGCCCCAAAATTTGTAAACTTATACAATGCTTTTTACCTTCTAGTAATATGTTAAAATTGTGGTGAAGATTTCTCAATTATTTCTACGGCTTTATACATAACATTTATATATTTTTATAGATGCAGGTAATATAATCTTCATACATAATATGGCTGTTGTCTCAGTCTATCTAAAACTTGAGATTACACATGCCAGTGAGTTGATGGCAGGCAGGTTAGAAATTTATATGAACTTTCTGTGTCTAAGAGGCTTATTAAATACATATTAAGAAAAGTTTTGTAGCGAGGTGATATTTTCCATGCCATTGTTCTCACAGAGTCATTCAAATGGTAAATTATCTCATGTAGAAAATGGTCAACTTCTATATTCAAGGCTGTTTCAGAGCATGAGAGAACCTCCAAAATCATCTGTTCTAACCTGACTGGTTGTAAGGAAAAACTTTCCTGGGGTAGGTGCAAGAGGAGAAAGACAAATATGAGATTTCTCCCCAGATCACACAGCCATAAGATTGTCATAACTAGAACTTTCTCCAAGATCCTTGCTCATTGTGCTATTTCCTTCTGTATCTTTAAAAGAGAGAACAAGAGGAAGGAGATGCTTAACTTAAAAACATGCTGATGTCCAGATCACATGTGATTTCTCAAATGGCAATATGGTATTGTCTGACTTTGCGCTCTTGAATTCTTCCATGCAGTTTAACTTTTGCCTGTTTTATAAATTACTAGTTACCATTAACTATGTTCTTCCATGAAGTTTTCCCTTTGCCTTATGTAGAGTTATGTAGTAACTCTCTGTCTTGGGACAACCTATCTTATATTTTTCAATCTTTCATTGTGATGCACATTTTACCTCTCAAACACCGTTTTATTATTTACTCTGGTCTTGGCAGAATGCTGAATGAAATATCATATCAGTGATAAGAGGAAAGGAGAAAATAAAGACAATCAAACTCAGATAGATACCAGATCCATTAATTATATATCCAAAAAAAACCCATAAAGCCATATTTTAAAAATAGATTCTTGTAGTTGACTGCAATGTAGATTGGAAGGCATCATTTTAAGCAATGAAAGAGAAGGAAGGACAGTACCAAGCGAAATCACTCATCTATGCTATAGAAAAAGACAGAGCAAGGAAATAGTATCAAACAGAAAAAGGACAACCCCTCAGCCTTAGACTACAAAACTCAACTCAGATTATAATCTGTAGTAGAGGAGGGAGCCATTTTGGAAATGAAGAGGCAAACTAGAAGTAATATTGTGTCTGTGGTACAGGACCTTGGCACTTCTGTGATGGGAGGATGAAGTAATTTATACATCAATACCATAAGTGTTAATAGATTGTAACCAAGGTATCTTGACTATCATTTTTTCAGGTAAAATATTCAGGGAATGGTCATTTAGTGTAAGGTAATTACAATGGAGGCTGGACTATGATCAGAGCAGGATGTTTAGCCCTCAAGAAACACACTTTCAGGCCCGGAGAGATAGCACAGCGGCGTTTGCCTTGCAAGCAGCCGATCCAGGACCAAAGGTGGTTGGTTCGAATCCCGGTGTCCCATATGGTCCCCCGTGCCTGTCAGGAGCTATTTCTAAGCAGACAGCCAGGAGCACCGACCCTGAGCACCGACGGGTGTGGCCCAAAAACAAAAAGCAAAAAACAACAACAACAAAAAAAGAAACACACTTTCCATAATAGTTTCCTACAAACTTTCATCTGGTCACTCTATCAAAAATATTGAAGATGCACCCCAAATAATTGTATATAATGATAGGCTATATAGTTATATAGAGGCATTTTATGTATATATATATATATATATATATATATTATACTGGTACATTTTGCAAATATACTCATCTTTAAAGATCATAAAGATTACTTTTTCATATTTATCACTTATAAATAAATCGAAGTAAGTAAACAAGTATTCACATTGTTTTGTTTTGGATCATACCCACCAGTGCTCAGAGCCTACTACTGATTTGGTGCTCAGGGATCACTCCTGGCAAGAATCAGGGACTAAATGCGGTGCCAGGAATTGAATCTGGTTCAATCAAATTTAAGAAAAGTGTCCGCCAGATGGACTATCTCTCTAGTTCCCACCTCTCTCCTCCCTACAATTTAATTAATAATCTTAAATACCCCATTTAACCCTCTGTTTTGTAACCTACTGTTTTAATAGAATTCTGTCATATCCTTTAAAAAAAATCTACAGAAGAGTCCAAAGAGGCTTTGAATATCAGAATAAATAAAAACTCCTTAGACCAGCCATCAGCCACTGCCAAAAAAAGAGAAACTGAAGTTAAGACCAGTCCTGAGACTGGCTGGACTCCGAAGCACATGCTCTGCCCACTCAGCCGGCCTACTAGCCATTATGCCCGCAGAGGTAAACAAGTAATCTGAACCCCCGAGTTACATAGGAAGCCCTGCTTGGCTGAAAATAAGTTTCAGTGGTCTAGCTCCAAAACAAACTTTTCTCCACCGCCCTGCAAGCCAACAATGTGAATTGGGTTAGCAAGAAAAAGTAGAGGAAGAGAACCTGAGAGTGAACTTCTCTATTTTTATTTCCTAACAATAATTGTAATAGTCAGGAAAGAAGAGCCTGAGATGAGAAATGAGAGCAGGTTTGCCCCAAACTTTGTGTCTTTGGACATCCTGCTTTGAACTGACGTTAGTTTTCTTTATTAGGGACACTAATAAATTATTTCTTCAGGGTCTTCTTGCCTAACTGTCTCCCAGCTCCACTCACCCACTACTCAGCATTCGGTCCTTGCCCTAAACTCTGGAGGTACTTGAGAATAGGGAGACAGAGACTAGGGTAAACTGGGACTTACTAAATTTAGTTGGGGGTGGGGGGCACAACAAAAGGTGCATTGAGCCTGTCCCCAGAGCATCTGGTGGGTGGGGGCCAAGCAGTCATGAATTATAAAGCGACACTGCAGAGAAAGTTTCTGTAGTGGTCATTTCCCTTGTTGACTTTGGGCAGTTCTGTCACTTTTTAACTGACCCTTCCCAGATGAGATGGTTGGTTTTTTCAGCGGGGAAAGTCAAAACCTGGCAACTGGATGGGGTGTTTGAATTCTCCGTGGCTCTGCAGTTGGAGACCCTGGCAACTGGGTCTAACCCCCTCCTTCTGGGAAGTGAAGCAGGCCTGCAAAGTTGCTGACAGTGGCCAGCGGCTGCAAACCAACACATCCCCCTCTCTTCCATCTCTTTGTAGCAGTGAGAAACAAACAAAAGCCACAAGCTTTCCACAGCAGGGAAGGCTCCGGCCATTCCCTTCTCACTCGGGGGTACAAGGTTCTAGTTGCAGTTACCATGGATAAGTGCTGATCTGTGTGTTTGGGGGGCTGCAAAAAACTTCAGATAGTTTGGTGCAAACCCCAAAAGTGCCTTATTTCTTTGGCTTGGCTTTCCATATGGAGTTTGAATATTCTAGCTCTGGCTGTTTAAGAGTCAGAGTGAAGGAAATCTCATCTGCTTACTACTTTCCCTAAACTTTCCACTTCATTTTGGCCTTGGATACCCAAAGAATGGATTCTTTTACGCCTCAAATTGGAAACATCTGGCCGTGACATTTGAGTGAGGCTGGGCTGAAATGGGGGCAAAGCCAGGTGGAGTGACCTGTCTATCTGAATTGTGAATACTTAGCACTGATGGAACCAAAAGTTATGAAAATCAGCCTTTCTATTTTACAGGCAGGCCCTGAGAGATTAGAACTTAATCAAAACAGTGAGGATATAGGACTGAGCGAGCAATGTACGTAAATTCCTGCTGTCATAGAGCCCAGATTCTGAGGGAGAACCAAAAAATAAACTCAGAAACCAGATAAAGAGGCTAGTGCAATGGAGAAGAATAAAAGAAGGAAGGAGTGAAGGAAGGAAGGAAGGAAGGAAGGAAGGAAGGAAGGAAGGAAGGAAGGAAGGAGGAAGTGAGGAAGGAAGGAAGGAAGGAAGGAAGGAAAGAAGGAGGAAGGAAGGGGGAAGGAAGGAAAGAAGGAGGAAGGAAGGAGGAAGGAAGGAAGGAGGGAGGAAGGAAGGAAGGAAGGAGAGAGGGAGGGAGGGAGGGAAGGAGGAAGGTAGGGAGGGAGGAAGGAAGGGACGGAGTCAGGGAGTAACTAAGGAAGGAAGGGAGGAAGGAAGGAAGGGAGGGAGGGAAGGAGGGAGGGAGGGAGGAAGGAAGGAAGGGAGGAAGGGAGGAAGGAAGGAAGGAAGGAGAGAGGGAGGGAGGGAGGGAAGGAGGGAGGGAGGGAGGAAGGAAGGAAGGGAGGAAGGGAGGAAGGAAGGAAGGAAGGGAGGAAGGAAGGAAGGGAGGGAGGGAAGGAGGGAGGGAGGGAGGAAGGAAGGAAGGGAGGAAGGGAGGAAGGAAGGAAGGAAGGAAGGAAGGAAGGAAGGAAGGGAGGAAGGAAGGGAGGAAGGGAGGAAGGAAGGAAGGAAGGAAGGAAGGAAACTAGGAAATACTGAGTTACTGAGTCCGGGATGTTGAGTAAATTTGATTCCAGCAATCAGAGAAAGAAGTTCTCAAGTAGTGTTTGGAGGTTCATATGAGGTGCCAGAGATCAAACTCTGGGATTGGGTGTGTTGTTCTCTCATTCTATAGTTTATCTTAAGAAAATGAGATGTGCAAAAAGTTTGAGATCTAATCTAAATCTTGTAAAAGTTGGTTATCTATTTTAGCACCAACTATGAGCTCTGAGCGGAGATCTGTAGATGGTAAAGATGCAAGTCAAATGAGTACCTGGCAGAAGAAAGAAGAGTGAGTTCAAAATAAGGCAGGAGAAGGTAGGACAGCAGGAAATAAGAAAAGTGACACTCGATGAAATCAGAATAACAAATGAAGTAGGGCTGGGACCTACAAACTGTGGAACTGATGAAAGCTATGGAAGCTTTTATGTAGAAGACATTGACGTTTCTAAAGGATGAGCAGTTTAGTGAAGGTGACCAGGGACCAGGAATCAAGTGTGAAAGCAGATTTGCTAAATGAAATCTTCCTGTAGTTTTCCTGGTGAAAAATGATGTGACGGGTCCAGAATGGTAAGGAGGTTGTGAAAAGTAGTGAAATTTAGAATCTGGTTTTAATGTCGAGTCAGTAGAATAATCTACCATTTTTACATGTCAGGGGTCACAAAATTTGCTTCTATTTTAGACACATATGCAATTCTGTTTGGCCCTAGAAAAGATAACAAACTATTACAGTTTTAGATTAGATTTCAAATTTTTCGCATGTCTCATTTTCTTAAGATAAACTATTGGACCAGAGTGATAGAACAGAGGTTAAGGTGCTTGCCTCGTACAAACCCAATCCCAGAGTTTGATCTCTGGCACCTCCTATGGACCTCCAAACACTACCATGAGGGATGCCTAAGAACAGAGCCAGAATTAAATCCTGGGCAACTGATGGGTATTGCCCCCAAATAAAATAAGGTTTAGAAGTTGATTGTTGAATCAAAAAATGTGCTTGGTATTATAGTCATTTTACACAGTAAAAAATTTCCAAAAATTTTCCAAAACTTTCCAAACTCAAGCTTTTCTATCCTCAAATCCATAGCATCTCTGGTCTTCTTTCCCACTCTGGTTTTCTTTTGGGAAGAGGGAATGGGGTGAGGGAGAAAACGTCTTCTACTCTCCTTTTGGGGGTCTGGAAAAGGGGAAGTAAAACAAAGATGGACAAAGATGCCCCAGAGAGAGTGAAGAAAAGACAAGAAGGAATTTCTTCATTAATTTTTTTTTCTTGCTTTCCACTCCTGAAAAAGGTCCAGCTGTTTCCCTTAGCTAAGAATCTTCCTCGTAAGAATCAACAAATGAAGGATTCTGCTTGCTTACTCAAAGATCTTTTCATTTTCTTCTAGGGAGATCAATGAACTTAACAATTTCAATTATCTTTCACAAGGTCCCCTGGTGCTAGATCAAACTGCCTCGTCTGAACAAACATTCCTCTCCCCAGGATGGCAAGTTTACCAAACTTTTTGGCTCTTTTATTCCTCTACTCCCTAAGCTTGATCTCCGTTTTAAAAAGCCCCCCCTTAAGCCCCCAACACACACACACACACACACACACACACACACACACACACACACACACACACACACACACACACCCTATTACCACTTTTCCACACTTTCCGAGCAACTCAGACCTTCTCTCCCCAATCTCACTAATCTTAAATATGCATGGTTTTCTTACCATGTACTAAAAGTGGAGGCTTTCTGATAAATTTGAAGATCAAATTGTTCATTTCTGCTGATGCATAAGAAATACAAGGATCTCAGAAGAGCCAGGTAATCTTGAAAAACAACAGAGCTTTCAACAAATCTAATTTTAAAATTCAAAAGAAAAATGACAATAACCAAGACAATAGGTACTGGCATCCACAGACAGTGGATCAAAATTAAGAGCCTATAAGTAAACCCTGATCATTAAAGTCAATTACGTTAATTGACATTTTAATAGGGAAAGAATAGTCTTTTCAACAAAATATGTTAGAACAAAGAGGCATTTACATGCAAAAGATTAATTTAGACTGCTCCCAAATATCACAAATACAAACTAACAAACTCAGTAGATTGTAGATCTAAATGAATCAGATGAACCTAAAAGAAAATATATTTATGTTATCGATTAATATAAATATAGTATATAATAAGTGCAAATCTATACCATATGTAGATTTATCTTTTATAGAAATATATAACATTTATATTTTAATGTATTTATGTCATATATTTATATAAATATAATATATATGTTTAGGTTTTTAGCCACACCTAGCAGCTCTCAGGAGTTACTCCTGACTTGTGCTCAGAAATCACTCCTGGCAGGGTTGGGGACCATGGGATGCTGGCATCAAAACCAAACTGAGGTTGGCCACATGCAAGGTAAACACCTGCTATGCTATCGCTCTGGTCCAAAACCTAGAAAACTTTTAGAAGGCAATGCAAGAGTAAGTTGGGGGCCAGGGAAAGTTTGATCAGATATGCCACCAAATGCAAAATGACAAATAAGTAATCAATTGAACTTCATCAAAATGAAAACATTTTGTGTTTCCATTGACACTATGGACAAAATAAAGGACAATCAATCGAATGAGAGAAAATTTTGACATTATATATTTGATTTGTTGTTAGAATATTAAAAACACTTGCAATTCAACAATAATAGGACACATTATCTTTATATAATAGTAATGCAAAATTTTCCATAAAGAAAATATAAATTTATAAGAAGCATATAAAAAGTCAGTATGGAAAAAAATTGAAATTGCAAGGAAATACCACTACTCAATCACTACAATAGTGTGATTAAAATTGCAAAAACTAACAAGTTATGGAAGGGATGTGATGAAACTGGAACCTTCATACACTGCTGATGGGGATGTGAAATGATGCAGACTATTTTGAGAACATCTTGACAACTCTTTTATTAATTAATTTTAATTAGTATCTTAACAGGAAATCAATATTTATTTTGCTTTATGTATGCAGTATTTGGCAGACCTTTCAAATGTTAAAAACTAGAGTTGCCATATGGCCTTGACATTCCAATCTCAGGTGTCTACCTGAGAGAAATGGAAGCACAAGCACACACAAAAACTTTCAAGCAAATGTTTATAGCAGTTTTATTTGTATAGGAGTCTCAAAAAAACCAAAACAACCAATTGTATTGTCCATCAACTGATGAATTATATTTATAAAGTGATATAACCAGGGCCCAGAGAGATAGTACAGTGCCTTGCATGCAGACAAACAGGGTTCAATCCCCAGCATGCCAGCAGTATTCACTGACTACAAAGCCAGGAGAAACCCCTGAGCACTAGTTGATGTGGCTCCACAATTTAAAACAAAACCAAAAAAACAATAGAGGGCAATATTGCCATGTAATGCAATATTATTTGACAATAAAAATGAAGTTCATGGGGCCAGAGCGGTGGCGCAAGCAGTAGGGTGTTTGCCTTGCAAGCATTGACCTAGGATGGACCTCGGTCAATCCCCCGGCAACCCATATGGTCCCCTGAGCCGGGAGCAATTTTTGAGCGCATAGCCAGGAGTAACTCCTGAGTGTCACTGAGTGTGGCCCAAAACCAATAAAATAAATAAAATAATAATAATCATAATAATAGAACAGTGGTCAGAAAGAGAAAATCATAATCTTGCTATTAAGAAAACAATGGATCCACATTAACTTTCAAAGAAAGTGCTCCTTGGTCTATGAACAAATTCATGTCTATAATTTTAATTTATACAGCTTAATTTTTTGTTTTTGACTCCCAAGAATAGGATATTTTACTTAAAATTTTTTGTTTCTGAAAATGTTTGCCCTAAACTTAAACTTTTTTTTTTAGAGAAATGGATCTGAAAGTTTGTAAAAAATTGTACTACCTTTCAAAAAAGTAATTTTATTTTTTAAACTTTATTTATTAATTTATTGATTGGGTTTTGGGCCACACCCAGTGGCGCTCAGGGGTCACTCTTGGCTCTGCACTTAGAAATCTCCCCTGGTGTGGGAATATTGCATCAGTGAAGGGGGGTGTTCTTTACATGACTGAAACCCAAGTACAATCATATTTGTAATCAAGGTGTTTAAATAAAGATATTGGGCCCGGAGAGATAGCACAGCGGCGTTTGCCTTGCAAGCAGCCGATCCAGGACCAAAGGTGGTTGGTTTGAATCCCGGTGTCCCATATGGTTCCCTGTGCCTGCAGGATCTATTTCTGAGCAGACAGCCAGGAGTAACCCCTGAGCACCGACGGGTGTGGCCCAAAAACCAAAAAAAAAAAAAAAGATATTAATTAAAAAGAAAAAAGAAATCTCCCCTTGGTAGGCTGGGGGACCATATGGGATACCTAAATCCAGATTCAAACCAGGTCTCTCCTGGGTCAGCACCTCGCAAGGCAAATGCCCTACTGCTACGCTCTCTCTGGCCCCCCAAAAGTAATATTAAAATATGAATTCAGGGCATGTTAACCAAAGATTTAATGCATTGTATCTAGAATGACACACCCTCAGCCACCACACACATGTGCTTTTACACACACACACACACACACACACACACACACACACACACACACCTTTCTCCCAAAAGTTCAAGGCTTGTCAAGATATGAATCACACTGCCATTAGCCTCCTCTTTCTCCTTGTGAGTCTTGGTATAGCCTAGTCAGAAGCCCATCTCTTCCTTCACAGCTCTATGACACAGAAGGTTGAAGAGACAGACAAAACAGCTGTCACCAGGGCTTACTCATTTGTAGTCATCAGACAGGGATACAACAATCAACATCTGTAAAGGGGGTTGCTATATACACACAACTATTGGGCATTTGATTTCAATTTAATTTTAATCTTTACAGAAACCTCTCCCACTTCTCAGACAAAGGAATCAAAGCTTAGGAATGAAATGACTTATTTGCAATTTGTCACTCTGCTTTTAAGTACATTAGTCTGTCCTGGGTCAGAAAGATAGAAAAGCAGGGAAGGCCCATGCCTTTTACACAGCTAACCTGGATTTGAACTCTGGCATTGCTTAAGCTCCCCTGAGTACCCCCAAGAGCTATCAGTGAGTTCAGAGATAGGACTAAGCCCTGAGCACACCCTGTGGGGGCCCAAACCTCCCACCCCATTTTTTAAAAAGTCTAAATCTACCCATACAATATAAATTTAAATCAACAAACAAAAAACAATTCAGTTGAAGGAAAAAATTTTTATTTCCAGCTGACAGCTGACAAATCTCTTTTTTCCACAGATAAGTTTTTCAAAACTTGACTCACTCACATTCCCTGTCTAAGTCTCCTTTTTTCTTTGTCTTGTCTTTTTTGATTGTTTTGGGGCCCACACCCAGCAATTCTCAGGGCTTATGCCTTGCCTCACAGTGCTCAGGGGATTGTCTGAAAAGTCAGGAATTAAACCCAGGTCAGCAGGGCACTTAGGGCAAGCACCTTCCTTGCTATTCTCTCTCTGGCCCCACCTCTTTGCACTCAGATTATTCATTTTCCTTGGCCCTGAAAAGATGGTGCCTGGGAGGATCCATGGAGCTCAGATAGCTCAGAGTTAATAAATGCAACTTCAGGGTGTGACAAAAGGAATGTCTTTAACCATGAAGAAAAAGAAGCTTCGTTTTCTTTATATATAAAATATTTACTTAAGCACCATGGTTATAAGCATGATTGTATTTGGGTTTCAGTCATAAACAGAACACCACCCCCCTTCACCACTGCAACCTTCCTACCATCAAGGCCCCCTATCTCCTTTCTCTCTCAACACTTGCCTGTATTTGAGACAGGCATTCTACTTCTCTCACTCATTAACATTGTCAAAACAGTTGTTAGTGTAGTTATTTCCCTAACTGCACCACTACCCTTTGTGGTGAGCTTCATATTGTGAGCTGAATCTTCCAGCCCTCATCTCTATTGTTTCTGGGCATTAATAAAATAATGCCCTTAATTTTTCTTAAAACCCATACATGAGTAAGACTATTATGTCACTATCTCTCTCCCTCTGACTTATTTCACTCAGCATAATAGAGTCCATGTACACCCACGTAAAGGAAAATCACATGACTTCATCTCTCCTGATGGCTGCATAATATTCCATTATGGATATGTGCCAGAGTTTCGAAGAAAAAGAAACTTCTGTCAGGCTCTTGGATTCAGGAAGCTTGTAATATTCACTTTGAAATCCAAGGCCCAGTTCTACGTCTCACCCCAATGCCTTCATCCCCCTTCCTGTCTGTAAGGGAAGAAGAGAGAGTGGCTTTGGCTTCAAAACCAAGTAATCTGTCTACAGACTCTATTCACTTTCTCTCTTAGTAGATCCTATCCAACTCACTGCTCTTAAGGCCGATAAAAGAGATGTCATTTGTTTTTGTTTTTCTTTTACCATTTGAAGTTCTGGTCTCCTGAGGAAAGCTAACCTCTTGATTTTAGAATTATTGTTTCCTTCACTTCCTTTCAGAGTGTCTGAAATTCCTCCTCCCTTCAGATATCATTCGAGATCTAGATCTGAGGAAACATTTCTTGTTTGAAGAGACAAAAGAAACTCATGTGGATAGGAGGGAGTGAGGAAAGGGGGTGTCTGTGTTTTACTTCTTGCTCAGGGAATCAGTGCCTGTCCTTTACAGAACAGAAGAGTGCTGTGAAAAGAGGCCAATGTGTTATTGCATGGTTTGGGGGTACACACGAGTCAGTTCTCTCTGCCTTCCCCGCTGCAGTAACCAGATTTCCTGTTCTGTTATCTGAATGTGAGTCAGGCACTCTGTGAAGACACAAATGTCCACTTTCAGTGAAGCAAAGCAAACTCTCCTCAAGACCGACATGGTCACCGATAATCTTTAGTTCGATCACTCTCCAGCTGCCAAAACTGGGCCCAGATCTCACCCTTGAACCACTAGGAGATTTTGAATTCAAGAAGTTTCCAAACTTAACCAATGTTTAAAATTAAGCCAGAACCTATAATCTAGTCAGCTGAAAGCAAAGAAAATCAATGTATTCAGAGTCAGCTGTAGGCAAAGTCTTAATATCTGTAAAATACATCCCCAATGTTCCTGTGTCTTCTTTGTCCTTTTCCCTCTTCTTAAGCCAGAAAAAATAATTTAAAAAGAGCCACACATATTAATGTAATTTTACAGGTTCTTAACTGACTCTCTCTCTCTCTCTCTCTCTCTCTCTCTCTCTCTCTCTCTCTCTCTCTCTCTCTCTCTCTCTCTCTGTTTTTGGGTCACACCTGGCGGTGCTCAGGGGTTACCTGGCTCTACACTCAAAAATCGCTCCTGGCAGGCTCAGGGACTGTACGGGATGCCGGGATTCGAACCACTGTTCTTCTGCATGCAAGGCAAATGCCTTACCTGATGGTATCTCTTCAGCCCCTTAACCGACTCTCAAAGGACTTTATATTCAGTTATAAAATTCAGAAGTTTTAGCGTTTGGAGATAGTCCAGAAACCAACATGGGGTTCATTCCCAGTACCATCGAGGTTACCAAACATCTCTGGTGCTTTGCCTCATTAGGAGTGGCTTAAAGGTCCTTCTCATTATCAGGGCGTCCCCAGCACCTCACTATCTCAGCAACATTACATACATAAATCCATGTATTGGGACCAATAGGCCAAGAGTCATCTATGGAACTCCCAGAATTCCTGGGCATCCTTAGATATCCTTGCCCACCCTTCCCAAATTTGGTTGCTATAAGACAGTATTTTAGGCAGATAACAAAAGATAATTTATGGAAACCTGGTTGTCTTTGACCCCCTCAAGTTCTCTGTCAAAATATGATGAGATCTTTGTGTTCACAGAGCCAGATCATGTGGGGAGTCTGGGATGGCTGGGCCGCAGTCATTCTTTCTGTGGATTCTCCAGAGACATCTAGCTTGGGTGACATTTTTTTTTTTTTTTGCCATTGGCTACCTTTTCAGGCCACTACTTGGTGTGCCAGAGAGGATCAGGGTAAGTGGAGGCAGGCAGGCTGTTCTGATGATTTCTTAAACTCTGTGGCTTCTATCTCCTCCACCACAGTCCTCTTCAGTGGGTGCGACTGGGGTCACGCTGGGCACTCAGCAGCTTTGTGGTGGGTATCAGTTTGTGCTTCCTCCCCTTTGCTTTCGATTCAAGGCTTTCCTGTCACAGTCTGAGCAGTTGCTAACCGCAGCCCCACAGCAGCTTCCACGGCATGCAAACGGGATCTACTCAGAGCCAGAGTCAAGCAACTCAAAGGGCAAGGGTTGAGCGATGAGAGGTAAGAACAGGGGGTGGAAGAACCAAGTGGAAATGAAAAAATTCCCAAGAGGGGAGGTCATGATGATAAGTCATCAAGAAAGCATTCCAATAATTAAAAAAAAATGACGTTCTATCTCTCAATCAGGTCTAGTCAAAGTCAAGTCTGATCTAAATTCTTGAATTCATTTTCATTTGAGTGTACTCTTGAATAAGAAATATCCATGATGAAGAAAAAAAAAGAAATATCCACGATGAAATAACAACTGCTTTGAGAATAAGGTCAAATATTTATTGAACAATAGGGCTAATGAAGATAGTACAGCAGATAGGGCACTTGCCTTGCCTATGGTCAAACTGGATTCAATCTCCAGCATCCTATGGTGACTCAAGTACCAGCAGGAGTTATCCCTGTGAGCACTGCCAGGTAAGCCCTTAGCACTGATGAATGTGGCCATTACTGAACTTGTGAGTTCAGTTTTGATTCAAGTTGAAGGTCTATCTCTCTGGATCCCCAGAGGTAAGTGTTTTGCATATACAAGGACCCAAGTTCAATTCCTGACACTGCCTGGTCTTCTGAATACTGAGCCCTAGAGGACCCTTAGTACAGCTGAACTCAAGTGCCATTGGATTGGAGGGACTTAGTATTGAATCTCCAGTCTGGCTGATCATGTATGACAGGAGTGGTCCTCTCTTATAAGAACTACTTAGGAGGCAAAAACTAAAAAACAAACAAAAAGTTAACATGTAAAGGGGATTTGATTGGACTTGGTCATTAGTTGAATGTGAACCATAAGCAAAGAGTTATCAAGAATAAACCTACATTTCTGGCTGCTGGAGTAGAATGGCTATTGTAACCTATATTTGAATATAAATACATTGAAAGGTACTTCGGGTACATTAGTGTTGTAGGGGAGTGGTAGTGAATAAGGTCTGCTGAGCACTGCCAGGAGTGATCCCTGAACACAGATGGGTGGGTCCCCAAAACCAAAAACGAGGAAAAAGAAAAAGAAGAAGGACGAGGAGGAGGAAGAGGAGGAGGAGAAAGAAGATGAAAAAGAAAAAGATGATGATAAAGAAGGAGATGCAGCAGAAGAAAAAGAAGAAAAAAACAAGAAGAAAGAAGATGATGATGAAAGAGGAGGAGGAGGAGGAGGAGGAGAAGAGGAGGAGATGGAGGAGGAGGAGGAAGAAGAGGAGGAGAAGGAGGAGGAGGAGGAAGAAGAGGAGAAGGAGGAGGAGGAGGAGAAGAAGGAGAAGAAGAAGAAGAAGAAGAAGAAGAAGAAGAAGAAGAAGAAGAAGAAGAAGAAGAAGAAGAAGAAGAAGAAGAAGAAGAAGAAGAAGTTTCAACATATAAATCTAGGTCCATAGACTCATACATTCCATATAGATTCTACATAATCATACATAAGAATGAGATTTCTCAGAGAATTTGTCGAAGAAAGGAAAGTCTGATACAGGACAGGTCTTGAGAAGTTGGTAGAGAAAAGGATCTTGCAAGGACTACTGAAGTTTATGCTTAAAATAATGAATTTAAAAACATACTTGAGGGGAACTCAAAGGCAAATGATCAGGTCAATAATATGAGATCTAGCTCAGAGTGAGGTAAATAAAGGTCTGTAAAACCCAGGCACAAAGTTGATCATTGTCACCTAATAGGATCCCCTGAGCCTACTAGGAGTGATCCTGAGCGTAGACCCATAAGTAAACCCTGAGCATTGCTAGGTGTGGCCCTAGCAAAACAAAAGAAGAATAAAAATACTTTTTCAATCAGTCATGAAGGACGGGGTGAATACATTGCTATCCTTCATGAAATCCCTTTCAATACACTGGGTGCTAAGACCAGGTCAAACTAGGCATGAAAGAAAGATGAAGAAAGACAAAATTTGGAGTCCACTACTTGCGTGGGGTGTCCAGGCCTTTCCTTTCCCCTCAGATTCCTTTCCTACGAGGTAAAGTCATGTACATTCCAGGATAGAGTCGAAGTGAAGGAGATTTATAAACAAACATACTAAAAAAAAAAATCTAAGGAATATATTTTCCAGAGGCAAAGTCAGCCCAGGCTGGAAGTCAGGAAGTGAGTGACTTATTCCAGACACACCAGGCCAATAAAGAAGACTGTGCACTCCGTTGTGCCAATGTGGGGGTGTGGGTCTCCATTTAGCCAAGAATGTGATGCAACTCCTAAGAACAGGAAGAGGTTTGGTTGGAATGGAAAGAAGACCGACTGACTCAAGGCTGGCAGGAGAGGGGTGACGTGGAAAACAGTACATTTTTTTTTTCTCCCCAAAGAACACTCAAGTAGACAAAAGACAGAAGGAATTAAAAAAACTAGACCTGGGCCCGGAGAGATAGCACAGCGGTGTTTGCCTTGCAAGCAGCTGATCCAGGACCAAAGGTGGTTGGTTCTAATCCCGGTGTCCCATAGGGTCCCCCGTGCCTGCCAGTAGCTATTTCTGAGCAGACAGCCAGGAGTAACCCCTGAGCACCGCCGGGTATGGCCCAAAAACAAAAACAAACAAACAAACAAACAAACCAAAACAAAAAACTAGACCTGAAAAGGCCTTCCTATCCTACCTACCTTAAGGCCGGCAGACAAGGCATCAGATTTAGAAATAGATCTCTGACTTAGTAGAAGTGGGAAAAATTGCCTACCTTAGGACTTTCAACCTAGAGCCCCCCCTTGTTTTTTAAGCTAAAAAGCAGTGATCAATCATAGATGAGAAAAATATATCTGTAGTACAGAATACTGGCTATCAATTTTCCATTAAAAAAGCCTGCAAGAACACACCTTTTAATACTATCCAGAAGAGTTCAAATGTTAAATACTAGATTTCAAATGAGCTATAAAGGCACCAGGGTATTTTTAAACAAATGTGAATAATGAAAGATTAAGTTTGGCACAGAGAATTTTTGCTCTCAATGACTAGGACAGACAGATTTCGACACTGTTAGGAAATATTCTTCAAACTTAGGCAACTTAAAAAACCAGGCTAGAACAACTTATTTTTCTTTTGCTTAAAAAATTATTTTATTTGGCCAGAGAGATTATATAGCAGATTGGATGCTTGCCTGGAGTGAGGTTGACCTGAGCTCTATCCTGGGTGCCCCATATGGTCCCCCGAACACCATCAAGAGTGATTTCTGAGCAGAGCCAGGAGTTAGTCATAAACACCATTTGTCGATGATCTAACCAAAAAAGACCAAAGTTTATTTTTAAATTAATGGTGCTGGAAAGTTAGTACAGCAGGTAGGGTGCTTGCTTTACACGTGGCCAACCATGGGAGCCAACCATGCCCCCAGAATCTCATTTAAACCCATGAATCACATCAGAAATAATTCTTGAGAGCAGAGCCAGGAGTAACCCCTGAATATGCTGAGTGTGAACCAAAAATAAACCAAAAAAGAATATTTCCTGACATCTACAAATCTGGGTTAAATTTAGGTAGGGGTTTTTGAGTGCCTAGATGAAATGATTAAAGTGAGATGATAGAAAGTCCAAATTACTTTCCGAAGAAACAGAATAGGCAAAATAAGAGTTAAAAGGAATAAGTGTTATTGTGTTGACTATCATGAGGGTTTGCAGTCTCTATTTTCCTCTCACGTTGCTCTTGGAAATGCAGCAGAGAAGCTTCAGGCTGGCGACTTGCTGCCCTCTTCTGGGTACATTTAGTCATGACTTGAAAAAGTGGGAGAGGAAAATGCTACTGGTTTCTAAAGTTTCTGTATCCAGACAGACCTGGAGAGAAACCATCAAAGCATAATCATGGACCCAGGTCGTTTGTTTGCAGAGGAACAGTCAACACTGCACTCACTATCCAAAAATATTGTTTTTGTTTTTTTGTTTTGGTTTGGTTTTTGGGCCACACCCGGCGATGCTCTGGGGTTACTCCTGGCTGTCTGCTCAGAAATAGCTCCTGGCAGGCACGGGGGACCATATGGGACACCGGGATTCGAACCAACCACCTTTGGTCCTGGATCGGCTGCTTGCAAGGCAAATGCAGCTGTGCTATCTCTCTGGGCCCTATCCAAAAGTATTTTCTCTGAATAGTTAGGATAGTAATAGTGACCCTTCAGTAAAGGCCCTACCACATTCTCGGCTTTGTGAAGTACATTATCATTTCCATTTTTAACCACAGAAGCCAAGGCACATGACACCTAAATGCCTTATTTAAGGCTCCACAGCTGTAGAGAGGTGAGTTGTATCTAGAAGTCAACAATCCTAACTTGGACTGGAGAAATATATGCTTTGCATGCAAAGAAATTCAGGGTCAGTGTGTGATCCCTAAGCATGGAGCCTACTACCGAAAGAAAGAAAGAAAGAAAGAAAAGAAAGGAAGGAAGGAAGGAAGGAAGGAAGGAAGGAAGGAAGGAAGGAAGGAAGGAAGGAAGGAAGGAAGGAAGGAAGGAAGGAAGGAAGGAAGGAAGGAAGGAAGGAAGGAAGGAAGGAAGGAAGGAAGGAAGGAAGGAAGGAAGGAAGGAAGGAAGGAAGGAAGGAAGGAAGGAAGGAAGGAAGGAAAGAAAGAAAGAAAGAAAGAAAGAAAGAAAGAAAGAAAGAAAGAAAGAAAGAAAGAAGGAAAGAAGGAAAGAAAGAAAGAAAGAAGAAAAGGAAAAATAATCCAACCCCAACCCCCCAAATATAAACAGATTTATCAACTCCCATTTCAACACTATGTACTTCGATAGGCCACAGCTACATGTTATATCACTAATTTGTTTCTGAGTTGTCTCTCATGTGGTTTTATGTTTTTATCCTTCAGCTAAGTCTTATGCTCTAATATTCAACTAATTTAATATAAATCTGTAGCACAAGTTATTGTAGCAAAACATCTACATAAATCCTACAAACTAATGATGGTCTCTACTAGAATGTCCTAAGCTTTTTCCCAGAATTTTTGCATATGTGTGTGTGTGTGTGTATGTTTTTATATTTAGCAGTTTTGTTATATTTTAAGTCCTAACTTTGATCTTAGGGAGAACTGAGTTTGAAAAAGATGAAAGAGGGCCTGGAGAGATAGCACAGCGGCGTTTGCCTTGCAAGCAGCCGATCCAGGACCAAAGGTCGTTGGTTCGAATCCCGGTGTCCCATATGGTCCCCTGTGCCTGCCAGGAGTTATTTATGAGCAGACAGCCAGGAGTAACCCCTGAGCACCACCAGGTGTGGCCCAAAAATCAAAAAAAAAAAAAAAAAAAAAAGAAAGAAAAAGGTGAAAGAAAGTGAACATACCCAACTACTGGTAAGATAGCAAATCGATGCCATAAAAATTAAAAGAAGAAACTTGTTCAAGAGAAACAGAAAATATTTACTAATTATGTCATATGTTCAATTTGCAGTTAAAGTTTTAGTTGATGTTTGTAGTACATTAAAATTATATTTGTTGTTCCATCAAATAAATGATACCTTTGCTTGTAAAAAAAAAAAGAAAAAGATGAAAGAATACATAGAATGCAGACTAAAAAAACACATTGAAAATAAAAATTCTAATTGTACAAATAAATACACTGCATATTAATGTAAGTAGCTAAACAACATGGTAGCCTTTTAAGAAATATGCTCTCCAGTTCTCATTATAGATGCAGTACTTCCTGAACTTGCATGCTTTGACCATGGGATATCATTGCTTAACTTGCACTTTGTGCGTGTAAAGAAATTATTGGAAAAGTCTGGCGGATGCAAATGTGGACAGAATTAAGACAAACTCACCAGGAATTGAATGTGTAAGCAATGTGCCAGGCAAGCTTCCTATTCACTGTACTATTGCTTCAGCCTGCATTCTTGCACTTTTTTTTTAAAACAAAGATCTATAGGGCCACAGATGGCAGTGCATTATGTAAGCTGCATGCACCAGGGTCACGCCCATTCGTGGTGTGTGTGTGTGTGTGTGTGTGTGTGTGTGTGTGTGTGTGTGTGTGTGTGTGTGTGTGTAGACTTTGGAGAGGGGACGGAAAGATGACACAGGATAAACACAGGTTTGGAATGTGCTCCTCCACTTGAGCTATCTCCCTGGCCCCTACATTTTTTTTTAATAATGAGATTCATAAATAACACTGGACATATTTGCTTTGGACAATAAACATAGAAAGATAAAAAAAGGAATAAAGGGTAAGATAAATTACGATTAAAATGTAGAAAACATCACCATTGATTTTGAAGCTCTCAGAGTTGTAAGCAAGTATTTTCACTTAGGGAAATTAAATTAAATGAAAAGGTATAAAAATCAATAAGGGGGTAAAGTTGAGAGGGGGAGTAACAGAATGGGGGGAGGATAAAAGGAGGCCTCTTTTGGGAAGGAAATATTTCCCAAAATGGTGCTCAGGCCTAAATACTTGAGACAAAGTGAATGTTAGTGCTTTAGAGATTATCTACAAGTTAATTGTAGTAAATAACCATGCATTGCTCAGGAATCTATCAGTTCTGCCTTCTACTTATGTGCCCTTGAGTAAACTGGGAACACCAGTGATAATAATAAAACAGGAAAATACTTAAAACAAAGTGCTCAAGAGATGGAAGTTATTTAAGTGTAGCAACATTGTACAAACTTAATCAGTAGGTGGAAGTCAAATGTCCAACTATTTTCCTCGTGGATTCAATTTTAACACCTGAAATAAACCATATTAAAAGGAATTAAATAGCTTGAGATAGAATTCAAATCTTATCACGCATCGCTACACATTTGAGGAATTTTAGTCCAAACTATTTGGCCCAATCAGTAAGTTACAGTGGTAGCGTCTTCAGATCCACTGCTGTTTCATTTTTGCTGAGTTGTTTCTAGGGCCCAGTGAGTTCTGTTACATACACAACCCGAAGTCTTAATTACATAGCCACCGAATGTCAGAAAAATTCCCAGGAATTTGCAATCTAAATGGAGATGTTTGGGTTTTGTATCATATACTGTGAAACAGTATATAGAAATGGTCGTCCCTTTGCTTTATTTTGGGGCCACATGTCAATGCTTGGTAGGAAATTGCCCATTTGGGGAGCCATGCTGGTGACAGGCATTAAACCTGAGCATCGCAGGCTTAGAAAACATTCAGTTCCAATCCTCCAATCCCGTTTGATCTCTTCACTTGTTTTACAAGGCTCCTATTTATGGGTCAATGTTAGGTCACTAGAATCCTTCAAGTTATCATAGCTGGATAGTGTTCAAAGCATTAATGGACTCGCCTTTAAGTTTTTTTTTTTGTTTGTTTTTTAGTTTTTGGGTCACACCCGGCAGTGCTCAGGGGTTACTCCTGGCTGTCTGCTCAGAAATGGCAGGAACAGGGGACCCTATGGGACACCGGGATTCGAACCAACCACCTTTGGTCCTGGATCAGCTGCTTGCAAGGCAAACACCGCTGTGCTATCTCTCCGGGCCCAAGTTTGACATACTGTACATCTGGAGTCAACTGGGACTTGAGAGGATCATAAACAAACAGGTTTTGAGTTCCTGTCTACCTTGACAGTGTGACCCACAGTATGTATGTATATATTGCAACTTTCTGTGGCCGAGGTATCAAGGCTTTACGTTTTCCATAACTCTGAGGAACCATACCAGACATTTAATATGTTAAGTACAATGTGCTAGATATTACTACCTCTTAACTTTGAACTTGGAGGCAGGGGAGTGTGCACACCTGGATATGCTCTGGTCCCGCACTCAGGAATCACTATGTCCAGGGATCATATGGGATGCCGGAGGTCCAACCTGACCGGCCGTGTACAAGTCAAGCTGTACTACTGTACCACTATACTATTGTTCTTATTAGGGAATAAGATTCCTAAGTAAAAGTAGGCTGAGTTGTTTGGTAACAGCTAGAGGTTACCTGTAGTTCTTCTCCCTCTAGTTCAGTGTTTTAATCCTCAAACTACTGAAATTTTACTTCTCCCTTCACTACTCTTGAAGCATTTTTGCCTATATGATCAACATGACTGTTGAACTTAATACATTTTGGAGTACTTACCTATCAATAAAAAAGAATCAGGTACCAACCAAAGTACCTGGGTTGAAATCTTCGCTCCCATCAACTTTGGACAAAGCAGGATTCGGACAACCTAGTATGCCTGGAGCCCAGAGATGGTTTTATGCTAGAATACTTCAGGGGAAAGTCTCCTTGTATTTAAGCCAAGGCTTTTCCTTTCTATTTTCCCCATATTTTGCTGGGTCTATGCAAGCCACAATTGCCATTCTCATACCATTTCTACTGTATTTCTTTAACTCTTATCCAGAGCTTACTAAACCTTCTTCTGCTAGTGCTTGAATGAGTTCATTGGTGATTCAATTTTCAAAAATATACTCGCTTTTTCTTCGTTCCTTTCTCTTCTATCTCTTTAGTTTTTTGTTTTTTTTTTTGGGGGGGGGGGTCACACCCTGCAGTGCTCAGGGATTCCTCCTGGCTCTATGGTCAGAAATTGCTCCTGGCAGGCTCAGAGGACCATATAGGATGCCAGGATTCAAACCACCATCCTTCTACATGCAAGGCAAACGCCTTACCTCCATGCTATCTGTTCGGCCCCAGTTTTTCCATTTTTTTTTTAATAACTTTGCTTTAGGTCATGTTGAAACAAATGTATTAGGATCAGTTATGTCAACTATGTGATGCATTTTATTTAAATACATTTATTAAAAATTACTTGAAATTCTTTTACGCCTCTTAAGTGATCTACTTTCCAAAGGGTCAACTTTCAGAAGGTGAGAATGTCAGTGTAAGAGTAAGCTGACAAATTTGTCATTGGAGTTGGAATAGTTGCTTTTATTTTTCATTGTTCCCCCCACCCTCCCTCTCCTTGCAGTTGATGCTCAGGGGTTGCACAAGTGGCTCTTTCTGGTGCTTGCCGGAAGCTTCCCATCAGGTCAGTGCTTGCAGATGGTTGCGATCCGTTAGCTGTGGTGCTTACATACGTGGTCACCGCAAATGGCTCTCTGGTTGTGGTCTTCACACATTCTGAAGCACTTGCTGAAGGTTGCTGCAATGCTCACAGATCTGCTTGACACAGATGGCACCTACTGGCCCTAGTCTTCACACCTCCTTGTGGCTAGTGCCTGCGTCACACCCTTTCGTTGTAGGGCCTACACACACCTGACTGTGATACAGCAAGGAATTCACTTACATCAGCTGGAATCAGACAACAGTTACTAGACTCTAGCAGTGTTGCAGGGATTCTCAGTGCCTGTGGAGACACTACTTGTCCTTACAAGGCTGGTAATTCTATGTTAACAAGCTATTATGCCAGGTCCCGATAATTCTGGAAAAATCACCTGTCTCCTATACCTGACTTCAATGGCTCCTTAGATCATGACCCTACTTCCAGGGTTAGCCCTTTTCTAGCTTTCTGATGCCCAGAAGGATTTGAAACTATATATCCAAGGGCATCTCTTACCAGGTATCAGTAGAACATTCCCTAATATAGTAGGTAGGTTCCTTTAATATAGTCTACTTCGTCCTCAAGTCACAATTGGTTATATTTACCCTAAGAGCTATGTCTAAACTCACGGAAACCCTCCAAAAGGTCTACTCTTTTCATCTGTGATCTTGAACACGCCACTGGTTCTATACCCCGTTCACCTTCTCTTGTCACTCCCCCGCAAAGAAATGAGGCTTCCTTTCTTACTGTGTCCCTAGTAATCTCGTTTCTGAGATTTCTCACTTTCTACTTCAGATATCTGGTTGCTGATACATTTAACCTCCCACTAGAGTCGTGAGATCTGCTCATTACCTCAGATAATGAACAAAAGTGGAAGATGTTTTTGTCCTCTCATTTTTTTTTAACCATTATCTTAACATTACTTTTATTCTTATTTAGTTAAGATACTAAGTTCAGCAGAAATGTATCTAGAAAGGCTCTGTGTACAAGCATTAACTAGGTAACACTTCATACTGAAGGGGAGCATCCTAGATGCATTTGCTGCACTGCTGACCATCTGATGCGTGTGCATCTTCCAACAAGGTTACTGCTCCTTAGAAGCACCTGATTCTATGGTACTACTTAGGTAAACCTCCTTTCGAAGGCTTTCATCAACGTCAGTACCTAGAGACAAGCCTTGTAAGATCTTAATTATTATCTAGTTTTTAAAAAGTTGCTTGATTATTTCATGCATGGAACTCCAATTAGCAGATCCACCCAAAATGGAAAGGAAAGAATTTTAATTCTGATTCTGAGGATGGAGAATAAAAGCAGCATTACTCCTTGCCCTGTTAATAAGGATCTCCAGCCCCACCCCTCCCTTCCAATCGAGACAGCAGCTTCAAAGATCCCTCTGAGTCATAAAACTATTGACTGGTTAAAGTTCTTTGTTGAAGATGTTAAGTGGGCGGCTGGCTCATTATGCTGGACTACTTGAAGAACATATCTGCAGTTTGTAATGGCATTACAGATTATATTTTGGACTCGTCTTGACAATATGTAAAAGGCCCATTCTCCCTCTTTAAAAAATTCTATCTCAGAAGGTAAAAGGGAATACCCTCATCCCTGAGCAAAGACGGGGAAAAAAAAATCACAGGTACTTTTGTTAATAGAAGCTACTGCAAAGGATTTGGCTGCCTTTAAGATATTTTCTGAGAATATCTGTAAATCAGAATAGGTATGAGTTGCTCTCAGAGGCTTTCCTGAAAAACATATATGGTAATGTGAGTAGTTGCTCTTCAAAAATGTTATTTAACTGTACACTCAAGCGTCTTCCATCTTGAAACTGGATAATAACTCTACAAAAAAGTTTATGAGATATAAATCTATTGCAAAAGAAGGGACTCTTTAAAAAATGATGCTAAATTGTGGGAGAAGGAAAACAGAATGGGGAGAACTTTAACTGACAAAGTGAAGACGAGACAGGACAAAGTTTTCACTATGAACTGGATATTACCATTCGTTCAGGGGCTACTTGTTCTGTTTACAATCTTCACTCACACTTACAAATCAAATGCTGAAAAACTAAGAATTAAGAGTGACTCAAACTACTTTAACTCTTTCAAGGAGTAAATAACAGGAAACAGTTCGATTTCTTAATCAAGGGGTGCTATAATTTCAAGGCATCTTAATATAATTCATTTAACCCTAAAGCAATTGTGCAAGAAGCAAAATCTTATAAAAGGAAAAACAATAAAGGACAACTTTCTCCAGGGGCCAAAAGACAAGATTGTTGCAATACAGCAATTAACCTTCACTTACTGGAGTCTTGTTTAAAAGGCCATCAAAAATCTCAGATTACTGAAATCATGTTACCAACAAAAGGAATGTTGATTAGATAGAGTCCAGGACCTTCCCAAAGGGCTGCCTTCTTTGGAGAAATTTCAGACTGGTGCTAACACAGATAATTCCACCCCCCACCCCCCCACCCCACCCCCAAATCTCACTGATGGCTCCGTGAGAAAATGAGAATGCCTCAGTCAGTTTTAAAATGTAAAAACTGGGAGGGAGAGGGAAAGAAAACAAAACAAAATGAAAACAATCTACTGTTCCCTAAGATATATGGCTTAGCACCCAGAGAAAGCCTCTGCACCCCCAAAGAAACTTTCTACCAAGGGTTAAGCGTCGTAAAATGAGGTGTATGTAGCCTTTCACTTTCAGGACACCTTTTCTTGGAAAGTCTTGAGAGACAGAAGTTCTGCTTGGATTCTAACACACGTCTCTGTGAGCTCAGCCTCCTGAAAACATACACCCGCTGGATTCTAGCTTCTCTTCTCCTTTGCCGGCGACTGGATCCAATACTTCACAGCCACCAGAATCGCACATACACTATAAACATGATGAAAAACACAGCTACTGCTGCCAGTTTGGCGTAAGTGGAACGCATGTTCAAGTACTTCGCATCCTGGCGGTATTTCTTGGACAGACTAGACAAATTGTTAGCCTTTGAATCCAATGCTGTCAAAGGAAAAAAAAAAAAAGGAAAGCATTAATTAGTTCCTGGAAGCGCTTTATCAAAGAAGACATACAAATAACCAAAGAGGGTTATGCCATTTTGGTCGCTTACTGTACCGAACCACCATTAAGCTTTAATGGTTTTCATTTGAACGGTAAGACGGAGACCTCCAGGATCTTGAAGCAATGTAAAACCACAATAGATTTCAAAAATGATTTGAGCAAATTATGTTCAAATTTGTAAGGTTGTCTGTAGAGTGAGGTGGTTAGTAATTTGGGACTCGGGCCCCAAATTTCAGCTGTACTAGCCTTCTGACAATGGTCACATTTAGTCCCTTGCCATCCAGTTTCTTCATCAATAATATGGAGTTGATAACACTAGTTTATCATAGGATTACAGGTATGTGAGAATGTCAGGCGAGGACAATATATCTGCTGAGCACTTGATAAGGATCAGCTCTTAGTAGTCATTTTCATAATTAAATTATCCTTATTATCTGATTTCTAAGTCATAGTCACAAACTATTCTTTCATATTTTCAAAATGACAGTGTATTAAAATTCAGGTTCAAAAAAAATCCATGGATTAGACAGTAAATTCCAAGGGATATTTTTGTGGGGCGGATGGGGGGACACACCTATGGTGCTTAGAGCTTACTCATAACTCTGAACTCAGGAATTACTCCTGGAAGGGCTCACGGATCAATTAGCCAAATACAAGGCAAGAACCCTAATCACTGAACTATTATTCCAACCTTAAATACTGAACTTTATCTCGTCAAAGCTACCCTATTTTTAGGACTCCTTTCAGAAAAAAGGTCATCATGAAAGTAAAGTTATAAAAACTGACACTGGAAAGAAAGTTGAATTGTGCATTTTTTGAAACAATTTTTTCCCTTAAAGTGGCATTTGTAAGTCATTTTATTAATTCATTTCTTTATAATTAACTGAACACTTAAGAGAAACAGACACAAATTAGGCAGGGTTCACTTACAGGGCATATTTAAGTAACAAACCCAAATTCTTAGGTTGATACAAATAAATTCTTAGCGTGCAAACTTTTCATTGCTTTACATTTTCTAAAAAGTGCATTTCACAACTTAAACTTGTTCCTTGGAAAATACTTTTGGAATATTTGAAATTGCATAACAGAGACTGGTTTGGATTGAGAAATGTGGCATTACTTAGTAACAGGCAAGCTGCTCTCACTAGCAACTTGTGCTAAAGAAAAAAATGCCCAACTTAACTGTGAAAAAATACAGAGAGAGTGAATTGTGACCGCAAATAATCTTTCAGACCAATCTATGAAAAGGAACAGTCCATTAGACAGAGATCATTAAATATTTTTTAATTATTGTGTCCATGACTATATCTCCAGTAGATGTCTAGAATAAGGCCTGGCAGCCAGATATCTGTAAGAACCTGCTGAGAATAACTGAGCAAAGAAAACACCTATCAGTGGCCAACAAGACTAGCAATAAGACAGTCAGTAGGGTGCTTGCTTTGCATGTGGCTGACCCAGGTACAATCCCTGGCACCTCATATGATCTCCTAAGGCTACAGGAATCATCCTTGAGCAAAGAACTCAGAATAAGCTCTGTGCACTGGCAGATGTGGCCCCAAAACACACCAAAAAAAAAAAAAAAAAAAGAACCTATTATTAGGTCTTATAATAGTTAAAAATATTCTCTACATAGAAAACAGTGAAACCTGTGATATACAAATAAAGCTTGCTTAAATAAGTCAGTTAGCAAATATCTACATACTAGATACCATGCAAAGTCCTAGACTCAAGCATAAAGATCAATGCACACAAAATTTGCTTGACTTAGCTAACATCTCTGTCCACCCCAGAGCAATTTACTGCATGGTGGGGTGACTATTATAAGTGAACAAAACAAACCTAGTGACTTATGAACAAATAGACATATATTATACAGTTTTAAAGAAAGATGGGGGAGCATGATTTAAGCAAAAAGAACCCATACAAACTATCATTTTGACCTTAAGTGTATGTAGACTAGCTCCAAAACTAAAAATTTGTAAAAGACACACACACACACACACACACACACACACACACACACACACACACACACACACACACACACACACAAAATAGATTCTTACTGTGAAGAAGCTTAAAGAAAAAAGCTTTCTTTGGGATTTGCTGTTCTTGTTGTTGTCTTTAAATATGATCTGTACAAACACACTTTCTCCTTAAAATACATTCCTTAGGAGCGAAGGCAATAAATAGTACAGTAGGTAGGGCATTTGCCTTGCAAGACGCTGACCTGGGTTTGATACCTAGCACCCTTTATGGTCCCCAGGCCCCACCACAAGTGATCCCTGAATGCAAAGTCAGGAGTAAGCCTTGAACAGCCCAAAACAAAACAAAAGCTAAATACATATTCTTTTATGATCTAGCTAAATTCAAGACCTTGTTCCTGGTTTTTTCACAGTTCATCTTCTTCCCTCTATGTTCTTATAGATAATTATCTATACACCTACATAAATTGCCAAACATTCAAACATTAAACATCTCTTGCGGGCAAGAGATCAAAATATTACTCCGTGCTAGCAAATGTGACTTTTAGAGCAAGCCAGTTAACTATTCAAGTCTCTGCATCTTTATCTATAAAACTGGTCTACTACTATCCATTTGGTAGAAAACTAATCCAAGAATAAAATATGATATATGCAAATAACCCTTAGTATACTGCCTAGCAAACAAAGCACTCAATTGATAAATGTTCCCTTATGTGACATATTACATGTTCCCCCAGGGGTCCTCAAATTTTTTAAACAGGGGCCAGTTCACTGTCCCTCAGACCACTGGAGGGTCTGACTATAGTAAAAACAAAACTTATGAACGAATTCTTTTTTTTTTTTTTTTTTTTTTTTTGGTTTTTGGGCCACACCCGGCGGTGCTCAGGGGTTACTCCTGGCTGTCTGCTCAGAAATAGCTCCTAGCAGGCACGGGGGACCATATGGGACACCGGGATTCAAACCAACCACCTTTGGTCCTGGATTGGCTGCTTGCAAGGCAAATGCCACTGTGCTATCTCTCCGGGCCCTTATGAACAAATTCTTATGCACACTGCATAGATCTTATTTTGCAATGAAGAAACAAACCAGATACAAATACAATATGTGGCCCGCGGGCCATTGTTTGAGGACCACTGCTACACGTTTCCTATATTCTTAATCAGATGAAATTACTGAAGGATAGGAATATACTTCATTTTCTTTTCTTTTCTTTTTTCTTTTTTGGTTTTTGGGCTACACCCGGCCGGTGCTCAGGGGTTACTCCTGGCTGTCTGCTCAGAAATAGCTCCTGGCAGGCACGGGGGACCATATGGGACACCGGGATTCGAACCAACCACCTTTGGTCCTGGATTGGCTGCTTGCAAGGCAAACACTGCTGTGCTATCTCTTTGGGCCCATGGATATACTTCATTTTCAATTGCATATCAGCTTTATCTGAGCATTAGAGGGGGATTTTTTACATGCTTTATAAATTCAAAAATATATTGATTTAGAATTTAAGAAAAATTCCTATGCTTTATCCAGGTAGAAAAAAAAATTGATAAAAATGTAGATTCATTCAGCCACATATGATTTTGGAAGAGTATAATGTTGTATTCTGGGATATCTGCTGACTACTCATATAAAGGTTGAAATTGAAATTCATAATAAAAATCAGTTTACTTGTGAAATAAATTCCAAGAATCATTACTGTGAGAGAAATAAAAGAAGTATATAAAATAGTACTGAAAATGTCCAGGATGGTAAGAAAGATGACCTGGCTGAGGAGGAATGTTTGAGAACTAGAGAGAAATGAGAAACATTTGTACTGTCCTTCTCTTTTATGATAGAGAACACAATGTCCTGAACATTATATGACTCAATCTAGGACAGTGGGTAGGTACTTATTGTGCACATGGCCAACCCAGGTTTGATCCCTATATCCCTAAAGGGGTTTTGATCCCCTTTGGTTCTCAGAGCTCTGTCAGGAGTGATCCCTGAGCATTACCAGATGTAGCCCCAAAACAATACAAATAACCGAAAAAAACCCAGCAAAACTCTCAATAAAATATAAGTTGATAACAACTGGATCTTCTCTTGCAGTCACGAATTTTAGTTTTTAAGGAGAGGAATGCCTTGTTTTGGGGCTAGAGAAATAGCACACAGCAGGCAGAATGTTTTCCTTGCCTGAAGCCAACAGGGGTTTAATCCCCAACATCCCATATGGTCCCCTGAGTATAGATAACCAGTAGTGATTCCTAAGTGCAGAGGCAGGAATAACCTCTGAGGCATCTCTGGATGTAACCCCAAAAACCCTAGACCAGGGGTCTCAAACTCAATTTACCTGGGGGCCACAGGAGGCAAAGTCAGGGTGATCCTTGAGTGCAAAGTCAGTAGTAAGCCTTGAACATTGGGGGGGTGTGACCCAAACAACTAAAACAAAACAAAACAAAAAAAGATTCCTCTAGGGCAGGGCCCCAAAATGTTGTACGGAGGGCCATGAATTTGAGACCCCTGCGGCCTAGACTAATAATGACAATCATGCTGTTTCACAACATTTGTTCTGGAAAAATCTCTTATTTTGTAATGGCTTCAATTGCAAGAAATCTGTGGCAATTTTCTTCTCATATTTTTAGGTCTTTAACTAATGTGGCTCTGTAAGTACTTATTAACTTCTAAAAATATCTCAGAAACAATGTTGTTTCTATTATAGATGAGACCTTTACAATGGTCCTCCTCAACAAAAAAGGAGTCATGAGGGGCCTTGAACAGTACCAGGTGTGGTCCCACAACAACAGCAAAATAAAACAAGACAATAACAATAAAAGATACTAGAAGCTAAGCACTATAACGCATTTTTAAAAAAAAATAATTGTTAGCAGTCCTAGATAGATCACGATGACATAAACAGTTTATCCGCAATAAACTATCCTTGCCTAAGGGATGGGGCATTTCTTCCTTCGAGACTCTCAACGCATTTAGTACCTGACAGTGCTTCTCCCCGCTGCAACACTTCTTCGATGTTGGCCACCATGATCCGCTGCACATCTTGTAATTCGGTGTTGATGGAGCCCAGGTTTCTTCGAGCACGGCTATCAATGTAGAGCTTCTTGGTTTTCTGAATGTAGGTATCTAGGATAGTTTAAAAGTGACTATTAATATCTTCTTTTAAACCCATCTTTTCTTACTGATGCAGACCAAAGGAAGTTCTGAATTTAATCCTTATTTTGTTTGTTTTGGTTTTGAGGCCAAATCCGGAGGTGCTCAGGGGTTCCTCCTGGCTCTGCGCTCAGAAATCGCTCCTGGCAGGCTCGGGGGACCATATGGGATGCTGGGATTGAAGTCGGGTCAGCTGCATGCAAGGCGCCTTACCACTGTGCTCTCTCTCTGGCCCCATGCACTGTCCATTGTTAATTAAACTTAGATACTGAACTTTGAATCGCCAATTCTTCATTTGTGAGTTTCAACATACTAAATGACTACTACAGAAGTAGAGGGCCATACAACAAAAATAAGTCTTCTATGAATTACAAGAATCTGCTCTAAGACTCTAAGAGAGGGGCTGGCAAGACGGCTAAAAGATGACGACATGATTTGCTCACAGAAGTTTCAGGTTTGCTCCTCAGCATTGCATGGTTCTCTGAATCCTGTCAGTAGTGGTTCTGAGAACCACTAATCTATAAGCACTGCCAGGCGTGGCTGTCAAACCAAACCAGAAAAACCCAAACCAGATAGTGGTGTAGTCTGATATCTGTTGTGACTTCCTCTGCTTACCATATGTAGGACCCACTTAACCCAATCTGATCAATGACGAGTCTTTCTATAATTCCAGTATCCATAAATCTAGTAAAATTTAAAAAAGTATATGACCTTAGTCTACTAAGAAAAAACCCACCATTTTTCAAAATTCCAGATTTTATTGATCTCCTTAAAAATGAGATTTAAAGCGAAAATCTCCATGAATGTGCATACAAATGTGTGTTATGAAAGAACTCAGCTGTTGGAGCTGGAGTGATAGTACAGAGGTAGGGCATTTGCCTTGCACACAGGTGACCCTGGACTCACTCAGGTTGATCCCGGCATCCCATATGGCTCTCCAAACCTGCCAGGAGCGATTTCTGAATGCAGAGCCAGGAGTAACCCCTGACCACCACGAGGTGTGTCTCTCTCCCACCCACACACCCCCGCCCCCCAGAACTCAGCTGTTCACATGTCAATTAAGTAGATATTTGGGCACAGTTCTCATCACACACAACCTAAGAAAGAATAGAAATAACAAAAAGGTCAAAGAACAAAAGCTCTATGGGGAAAAGATCAGAGAAAATTATGAGCTGAAAGCCTCAACTCATTTGAAAGCAAAGACAATATGGAAAAAGAGCAAGAACCCAAACTATCAGCAAGCAAATGTGCTTAAAGGCTGTTAGCATAATAGAGAGAGGGAAGACATCCAAACTTACCGAACTCAATAAAGGAATATGGTCTCGAGACGGTCGGCACCTTCTTCCCATGCTGTTCATCAAACTCCGAGTGCAAGTCTTCTAGGTAGGCAAAAGCCAGCTTTTTCGGGAAGGCCGCTTCACACAAAACCAAGTAACACACCCCCTGCTCAATAATGTAGCTGAGGAGGAAGAAAAACAAAAACAAGGAAAAGGTTGTTCATAGACAAACAATTTCTCCAAAGCTGAAGCAGATTCTTTGCACCATTCAAATAATTCTTCTAGCTTCACTTCTTTGAAACAAGCTATATGAGAAAAGCAATTTCTGTTTTGTTTTGGTTTGGTTTTTGGTTTTTGGGCCACACCCGGCAGTGCTCAGGGGTTACTCCTGGCTGCCTGCTCAGAAACAGCTCCTGGCAGGCACAGGGGACCCTATGGGACACCGAGATTCAAACCAACCACCTTAGGTCCTGGATCGGCTGCTTGCAAGGCAAACTTGCTGTGCTATCTCTCCGGGCCCGAGAAAAGCAATTTGTAATGGTGAGGAACATATATAGTACTGGGTGCTGGGGATTAAAATCAAGAGTCAGCAGGATGCAAAGCAAACACCTTAACATCTTACCTGCTCCCCAGTGCCACACTCCTTGCAACTTTAAAAAGCAGTAGAAATACAAATTATTTTTTTTGTTATTGTTGTTTTTTCTTTTCTTGTGTGCTTTGTTTTTATTTCAGGACCACGGTTATTGTTTGGTTGTTGTCTTTATTGCTGTGGTGCTTTTCAGGTTGTTTCGTTTGGGTTTTTTTGGTATGGTTTTTATGTTTTTCTTCCTTTTTCCCTTTCTTCTCTTAAATTAATTTTTACAGCCTCTAGGAGGACTCCTCCCATTCCTTTCTTGTTTGAAAGGACACAGAGGGGACCACTTATACTAGCAGCCCAGGGGTCAAAGGAGGGGGATATGGGATACAGGATGCATGCTGGGAACAAGAGTGGAGAGAGGACAGCACTGGTGGTGGGAATGCCCCTGATTCAATGTCACTATGTACCTAAAATATTACTGTGAAAGATTTGTAATCCACTTTGGTCAAAATAAAAATTATTTAATTAAAAAAAAACAGTAGAAGTAGATTTTGGTAGATATTTAAAAGTTAGAAGTTAATGTCACAATGTTTATTGGGTACAGATACTAAAGATTTCATAATAATATTCTTCTCCAATCTCCAGAGTATACGTGGGAACATACTTAATCACAAAACTGACTTCCTTTTGCAAGAACTAGTTCCCTGACTCTCTGGAAGAAGCTAGATGATGCTTCAGATATTCTTGGAGAGAGGTTAAGCTACTGTATGGTGTTCCAATATCTTTTAACTCACAGGAGTCTTTATTTTTATTAAAAACTACTCAGAAGAGTAACAGAGCAAACATTAGAAGAGGTTCCTTAGTTTAAAGGCCCAAAGCATTCCATATACCCATATCTATGCTCTTCCTATATAGATCCTAGGTAACCTAGAACTCCACAGAGTATCAATTTTTTGAGGAGGGGAGAGAGAGGGTTGTTTTGGGGTTCTACCTGTTGACACTCAGAGACTATTCCTGGCTCTGTGATCAGGAACTGATTTTGGTGGTGACTGAGGAACAATATGTGACATGAAGTAACTGAACCAGGGATGACTGCATACAAGACAAGGACCTCAACCACCTAACTCTTTATTTAATCTCTAGGCCTTATTTCAAATCTATTAAGAGGAGGCAATTAGGAGGAAGAGAAAGGAGGGAAGGGGAGGAGAGAAGAGGGAAAATGGTGTGGGGAGAGAGAGGGAAAGAGAAGGAACAGATAAGGAAGAAAGGATGATGGAAGGGTAGAGAAGGAAGGAAGGCAGAAGGGAAGGAAGTGTGGAGAGAAAGGGAGGGAAATAGAGCAAATAATCACTTTTGAATTGTTACAATTCTGCTACCTGTTACAAGTCTGTATCCAGACTTTTTTGTTCTTGCTTGGGCACTAGAATTAACAGTCTCCTTGACTCGAGTCTAAACTTTCAGTTTTATTCCTAAAAAGTAAATAACTTTGCTTAATATCTCCAGGGGTCTCTTAGTATCTATAAAATAAATCTGTCTGTCTGTCTGTCTGTCTGTCTGTCTGTCTGTCTGTCTATCTATCTATCTATCTATCTATCTATCTATCTATCTATCTATCTATCTATCTATCTATCTCTATCCCTACCTACCTACCTACCTACCTACCTACCTACCTACCTACCTACCTACCTACCTACCTACCTACCTATCTATCTATCTATCTATCTATCTATCTATCTATCTATCTATCTATCTATTTCTATCCCTACCTACTTACCTACCTACCTACCTATAAAACTTTAGTACCTATCTACCTACCTACCTACCTATAAAAGTTTAGTACCTACCTACCTACCTACCTACCTACCTACCTACCTACCTACCTACCTACCTACCTACCTACCTACCTATAAAACTTTAGTACCTAAAAAACATATGTAGCAACCCAAACACTATTGTTATCAGTCTTTTTTGTTTGTTTGTTTTGTTTTGTTTTGTTTTTTGGGTCACACCCGGCAGCGCTCAGGGGTTCCTCCTGGCTCTATGCTCAGAAATTGCTCCTGGCAGGCTCGGGGGACCCTATGGGATGCCGGGATTCGAACCACCGTCCTTATGCATGCAAAGCAAATGCCTCACCTCCATGCTATCTCTCCGGCCCGATTGTTATCAGTCTTAACACATCATACCATTCTCTAAAAACAAGCTGGGTTCTCTCACATTCCTACAACTTCCTGTGAAAATTTTCCTTATTTTTCCTCCCTCTCTACCCTTTCCTCAAACTGACCTCCTGCAAACGAGTAACTACAGATCACTGTTTGCAAAGCAGTTCATTTAGATACCCATTACTGCACACGTTGCTCTAATTTGTCACTACGTGTAGTTATTGGTGTGTCTCTCTCTACTAATAGGATAAGCTCATTAAAAGGTAGTCATTAAAATATAAGACTTAATATATAGTCTAGCCGAAATAAGTCTTTAATAAATACCTTGTGGATGAAAGGATTAGATAAGATTATAGAGCTATAGGATCAAACAGTATCTTTCAATTCCAAATAGCTTTCTAGGTCTTTGGTTTCCCCAATCCACATCAAAAAGTATACTACATAATTAAATAGCTATGTTCTTTTCTTTTTTTTTTTTTTTTTTTTTTTTTGTGGTTTTTTGGTCACACCCGGCAGTGCTCAGGGGCCACTCCTGGCTCCATGCTCAGAAATTGCTCCCGGCAGGCACGGGGGACCATATGGGACGCCGGGATTCGAACCGATGACCTTCTGCATGAAAGGCAAACGCCTTATCTCCATGCTATCTCTCCGGCCCCAGCTATGTTCTTTTCTATAAATATTTTTCTAGATCCTGGCAAGGTGTGGGGGGGTCATATGGAGTTCCAGGGTTTAAATCCATGTTGGCCACCATGTTCATGGCAAGCACCCTACCTGATATACTCTACCTGATGTAGCTCTAGCCCCCACTTGTTTTGGTTTGGTTTTTTTTTTTGGGGGGGGGGGCAATATCCAGTGATGCTCAGTGGTTACTCCTGGCTAGGCACTCAGAAATCACTCCTTTTAGCCCCATTTTTTTTTTTTTTGGTTTTTCAGGCCACACCTGTTTGATGCTCAGGGGTTACTCCTGGCTAAGCGCTCAGAAATTGCCCCTGGCTTGGGGGGACGCCAGGGGTTTGAACCGTGATCTTTCCTTGGCTAGCACTTGCAAGGCAGACACCTTACCTCTTGCGCCACCTCGCGCCGGCCCCATTAGCCCCATTTTTATATGGTTTTCTATGAATATGCTTTTTTTTCTCTTAAAATTAGAGAGGAAGTTCTTCCTAAGTCATTATAATCTCAGTACAAAATGTCTAAGACAGAAAGGATTATTTAGTTAAATCTTTGGTGATTTCCTCTGATTATCTTGTCCTCTTTGCTGGAATTTATCCGACTTTATCACAATCAGATCTGATATATTTAAACATTCAATAACAATTATTTCTAGATAATTTCTAAGTCCCTTATTTCTCTTCTTCCATACAATCAGTGACTGAGTTGTCTTTTATAGACAACCTTTTTTAACTTAACTTTTTAACTTTTTACTGTAAGACACTAATTTGTCTTTTATAATTTCTTCTTTTCTAAATAATTAAACTTAATGACTAGCTATTTTTTCTGAATCTGGGAATAATATTGATATAGATCAATTTTCTTAAAATCCTCAAAAAAAGTAAGGAAATCATGTATTTTCCCTAACTTATAGAGAAAATTGAGACCCAGAAAACTTTATGGTAATTGATTATGATAATTGCTTAATTTATGGTAATATTGTTAGTAAATGTTGGCTACAGGTGTACGACAACAAGGGTAGGTCCTAAAGCAAAAACTGAATTATTGTATGATGGAGGGAGCATTCACTAGATAAATGATTCAATAAAGCACTCACTAGTGAAATTACTGTGTGCAAGTTGAAAAGCAAGCCAAGGTTTCAGTTTAGATGCAAGGAAGTTATTTCCATGAATAATTTTTGGAAATCATCTCTATTTATTAAAAAAATTGTTTTTCCTCTTACACTGCTATATGCTATTTATTATGCTGACTATATTTCATAATGTAACAATGGTAAACGAATTGCAATTATACTCACTGAAAAGTCATGGCACCAGCTTCCAAGGTACATCTATTGGGAGACTGCTCATTTAACTTTCGAAAGAGTTGCTTAGCTTGACTCTGGTATTGCTGAAGGTCCCGGCCAGACTGGAAAAAGACAACCGCATTTAAGAATTTTCATGGCTAAGGGCCAGAGAGATAGCATGGAGGTAAGGCGTTTGCCTTTCATGCAGAAGGTCATTGATTCGAATGCCGGCATCCCATATGGTCCCCTGAGCCTGCCAGGAGCGATTTCTGAGCGAGGAGTCAGGAGTAACCCCTGAGCGCTGCCGGGTGTGTCCCAAAAACCAAAAAATAAAATAAGAATTTTCATGGCTAAAGAAACTGTGGTAATACACATCTAAAAATAAAAGTAACATTCAGATAAAATTACAGGCAATATTTTCCTAGTTAGTTCCTTAATAATTTTACAATTAAAAAAATTTTTTTTTTGTTTTTGGGCCACATCCAGTGACGCTCAGGGGTTACTTTTGGTTATGTGCTCAGAAATCACTCCTGGCTTGGGGGACCTTATGGGAAGCCAGGGGACAAACCACAGTCCACCCTAGGTTAGTGTGTGCAAGGCAAATTGCCCTACCGCTTGCACCACTGCTCCAGCCCCAAAATTATTTTCTTAATTAAGTACCATTATTTGCAAAGTTGTTCATAATAGTTTCAGGCATACAACATTCTAACTCCAATCCCAGCAGCAACAGCAATTTCTCTCCATCTATGTGTCCAATTTCCCTACTGAACCACCTTATCTCTTTCACAGGCACATTTTTAAGTTTGGTTATTGGAGTTTGTGTCTCATGCTTACAGTGTTCTTGTCTTGGCTCCCGGGTTTACAAAAAAAAAATATATATACATCAAACCCTTTCACCACTGAAGTGCCTGAGGCCCTGGCTCCTATAACCTCCCTTTTGCCTCTTCTTACTTTCCCTGTCAATTTCTTTCTTCCCAGTCTTTCTTATTCCTATAACCTAGGATGAAATGTAATTTAGGTATTGGTAATTTAATTAACATTTTCTGTACCTAAAATGTTGCCTTTCACTTATTGAAAAATATTTTATTTAAGATCATCTATAAGGTGTGAGAAATGTTAAATATTCTTTAGCTTATACTGCTAAAGAATATTTAACATTTCTCACACCTTATAGATGATCTTAAATACAAAAAAATTTTAAACTCAGCCTGGTAAAATGGTGTGGCAAGCATTGCCTGTGAATATTTTACTAACATAATACTATCACATAAACTCAGAATTTTCTTTTAAATAGTTATTCAGGAAATTAACGTGTAAAAGTACCCTACGTGTGTTATCTGGTAACGGTACTTTTGCCAACCATTAAAGTACAGAAAATATATTATTAGTAAAAAAAAATTGTAAATTATGTGTGAAGAATGATAAAGATTAAAACAAAATCACAGGTCATGAAAAATATTCTATACAATGAACTAATGAGTTAAGAGTAAAATTGAGGCTGGAGAGATAGCATGGAGGTAAGGCATTTATTTGCCTTGCATGCAGAAGGTCGGTGGTTCGAATCCCGGCATCCCATAGGGTCCCCCGTGCCTGCCAGGAGCAATTTCTGAGCATAGAGCCAGGAGTAACCCTTGAGCACTGCCAGGTGTGACCCAAAATCCAAAAATAAATAAATAAATGGAATAAAAGCAAGGGGCTGGAGAGAACATAGTGGTAGGGCATTTGCCTTGCAAGCAACCTACCCAAAACAGATGGTGGTTCGAATCCTGGCATCCCATGTGATCCCCCATGCCTGCCAGAAGTGATTTCTGAGCATAGATCAGGAGTAACCCCTGAGCGATGCCTGGTGTGACCCATAAATCAAAAAAAAAAAAAGAAAAGTAAAATCAAAGCAGCAATAATAAAGTCATTTAAGTAGCAGAAAACTAAAATGTGCATATAAAAAATTCTAAGCTGTATTTAAAATGGATGGTGAGTGGAAATTTCAAAAGTAACCCATGGTGTTAAGCAGAAGTCAGTAGAGTAGCAACCTGTAGGTTTTTCTTGTTGAACACTGCCCTTAAGACAATGATTTGTTATAATTTGAGAAATATTTCTGTATTAATACAACATACTATGTCCTAAACTATATTATAGTAATATGATATATTGACATTGTTACAAATACTGCCAGTACACACACACATTCCTTCTCCCTACCATACCTTGTCTTCCAGTACAGTGAATACTATTCCATGCACAATATCCTACATTACTAAATTTGATAGTACTTGCCATCTTTTTGCTTCACCAATGCCATTACATGGCATTTAAAAAGTGATACTGCAAAAGTTGATAAAGAGGAGTAAATAATGCTGGAAATACTACTAAAATGCAAAGAGATACTACACAGACAAAAGGCTTTTAACCTTTTTTCAAATTACAGTCATGTGAGATGCTAAAAATAATTAAACATACCAAATTTAAGCCCCCAAACCAATTAAGTGAATCTCAGTTGTTAAAATCAGATACTAATTATAAAATAAACACCACAGCAGGCAGTAAATATAGAATTATCAGCTAACAGCAAGTGTTTAAAAAGAACTAGCTAAACGCCAGAGGATGTGGTTCAGTGACAAAGTACAAGCCTAGAATACAAGAGATCAGCTTTAAATCCCCTGTACAGAAAAAAAGGGTTAAAAAAAAAAAAGGGAGAGGGGCAGAAGCGGTGGCGCAAGTGGCAAGGCATCTGCTTTGCGAGCACTAGCCTAGGACGAACTGTGGTTTGATCCCCTGGCGTCCTATATGGTCCCCCAAGTCAGGAGCGAATTCTGAGTGCATAGCCAGGAGTAACCCCTGAGCATCAATGGGTGTGGGCGAAAAGCCAAAAAAAGGGGAAGAAATTGTCAGTACATGTGAATACTATTGTAAACATTCCACCTATACTATAATACAATATATTTTTAAGAGGTAGTGGTAGGGTGTGATAGCCACTTTGGTGGTGATGCAATAACTTTGTACACCATAGCTGGGGAAAATGTTAATACTATTGTATTATGCTGTCTACACTACAATAAAAAATTTTTTTAGTAACTGGAACAGAGACAAAGGGAAAAAGCTACAGTAAAATAACAGGGAATAAGAGTGTTACACAACCACTGATTTTGTAAGAAATACAGTAAACACCCCCCAAAAATAACAACCAAATCACTACAAAGAATTATAACTAAAAGCATGTTGCAATTTTTAAAAATTGTAAAGAACAAAGTGATTTTCAATGTAAGACATTAAGGAGCTGTCTATTACAGATATCCTAACATGTCCATAAATATATTACAAGCTGGTTCAAATATTCCGAGAACACAACACCGGCACACTCTAGCAGTATGCATTAGAATTTACGAAATTTGGCATATGTAAACCAACAATTCCACATATTTGAAAACACGTGTATATCATATGTGTTTTTAAAGGCCAGAAGAAATGGCCAAAGGATTAGGGCATAGGCTTTGTATGTAGAAACTTTAAGTTCAATCCCTAACATCAAGTAATCCCTTGATCACTACTAGATATAACATACAAAGTAAAAAACAAACAAACAAACATGGAGATGGCACATATTTCTACAATGGAATACCATGTGGCCATTAATATGCTGTTGTGTAACATCTGATATGAGAAGATATTCCTCATATTCACAATACCAAATGAAATATATTATGTAGGATAATCTTGCATTACGTATTATTATTTACTAAACACAGCTTAATGTTATATGTCAACATTAATATCATACTGGAATTGTTAAAAGTCACCAGAAGTATTTTGGTTTTATTTGTGCATAGTGAATATATTACAATAAGAAAAGATCAATTTTGTAATGGGAAAAATTCCATTCATCCATTCCTTTTTTTTTTTTTGGTTTTTGGGCCACACCCAGTGGTGCTCAGGGGTTACTCCTGGCTGTCTGCTCAGAAATAGCTCCTGACAGGCACGGGGGACCATATGGGACACCTGGATTCGAACCAACCACCTTTGGTCCTGGATCGGCTGCTTGCAAGGCAAACGCCACTTGTGCTATCTCTCCGGGCCCCATTCATCCATTCCTATTTATTATATCTGTCTACTGACCCGAAGGATGTTACAATTTTAGTCTAAGAACTGTAAGGAAAAAACAAACAGAATTAAAAAAGAGTCTTCAGAAATAGGACTTGGAGAGATGAGACAGGGGTTAATTAAGGTGTGTTTGCTGCATATACAGCAGACCCAATTTAGGTTTCTGAGACCATATATATTTCCCTGAGCATAGAGTCTGAAAACAGCTAGGTATGACCCGAAAACAAAGTTCAAAAAGTGAGCAATTAACTTAATTCTGTCAAAATGTTCCTATCTGATTTCTATCAGATTCTAAACATTTTATATTGAATTTTCAACAAACTTATATAAGAAACTTTACAACTTACACTATAAGGCCTTATCATATACATATTATAGAAAGAGAATCTCAATATTTTTCCTACGACGACATACAAATAGTCAACAGGTACCTAATTGATGTTCAACATAACTACCATCAGGGAGATGCAAAATGAATAATATAGTGTAGTGATTACATTTTGGAAATTTATCTAAAGATAATGAAAACACTAACCTGAAAAGCTATATGCACCACATGTTTACTGTAGTATATTTTACAATAAACAAGATAAGATAGAATGAAAATGTCCTGTGATCAGAGGATGATCCCTGAATAAAGAAAATGTAATATACATATATAATCGAATGATATTAAATTATAAAAAGGAAAAATTTCCAATTATAACATGGATGGACCTAAAACAGGAAACTGAGTGAAATAAATCGAACAGCGAAAGACAATACCGAATGATCTCCCTTTTAAGCGCAATCTAAAAACAAATTTTAGAAAATATAGCTACTGGATGCAGAGTCTGAACTTAGTGCATGCCAGAGACAAGGGGTGGGTAGACAAAATAGGTAAATGGGTAAAGATGGTTTAACGAAAAAATTTTAGTCATAAAATAAATAATCACCGGGACTTATTCCATTGTGACTGTGATTAGTAATAGTGTACTGGACATATGAAAGATAGTAACAGGATAAATCTCAAATGTAATCCTAAGGGGAAAACTTTTAACTGTGGTGATGGTGTTACTGTGATCACTTCGTAATCCATGAGTTTCTTAATTGGCCTAAAATGACTGCTTTCTCGGTTGATTCCAATAAAGACAAATTTTAAAAATTATTATGTCCATTTCCTATTTAAGAAGTCAAACTTGCTTAGGATTTAAGGCCAACATGTGAGGAGATAACTAGGATTTGAACCAAGACAGGAGAGTTCTAAAATCCATGGTCTACTTCTACAACAAAATTGTCAGTGACAATGGATCCACCTTCTGAGTGAAGCCCTAGCATTTTAATATCTACTAGGAAATGGTTGAAAAACCAACGGACAACAACAGCTAGATTTCACAAATGACAGATAGTTAGCCAACATAGAGAAAACAGTTAGATTAGAGATCCTAATTCTGTTTTCAACTTCCTGTAGCTCAAATGAAGGTCTCTACTAGTAATTTAATAAAAAAAAAAAAAAAAAAGGATATTTGGACAAATTCTGATAGTAAACTGAGGTCCCCTGATAGCACGTTTAATATTTGATTTTATAAATAAAGGATAGCAATCTGTCACATAATCACAATACTTTTGATTGCAGTTACCTACATTTACAAAACAACTAGTTGTATCAAAGGCTATCTTGGTTTCTACAAGAATGTTTAGCCAAGCTCTTATCATTTTAAATTCCTGCTGAACTCAGCTGGCCAAAGACCAACATCACTAAGAAGCAATCATCTTCCTCTAAAATCAATTACAATAAGATAATGAATCAACCGGACTGGGGGAGTTTGGCAGGAGTTTTAGCAACCCAACATACAGCTTTCTTGGAGCTGGTTCCCCAATACCTACTTGGTCAAATTGAATAACTTTCTTTAAATCCAAAGAGCTGGGACAAAATGAAAGAAAATACAATTCTTTCAAGCTAGAACGGGAAGATAGATGAAGAACGTAGAAGCATCTGAAATGGGCCGGAGCGATATCTCAGCGGTAGAGCCGACCAGGACAGACCCTGGTTCGATCCCCAGTGTCCCCTAGGGTCCTCTGTCCCTGCCAGGAGTGATTTCTGAGCATAGAGCCAGGAGTAACCCCTGAGTGCCGAAGGGTGTGACCCCCAAAGAAACAAATAAATAAGTAAAACTAAAACATCTGAAATGGAGAAACATGTTGGTAAAAAAGAAAAGCAAGGTTTATCTCTTCACTCTATTTCATTTGAAGAACTTCATCTTTAGCAACAAGGAACCTTGTGTGGGGTAGCACTTACTAAGCATGATTTTAATGATCAGCTAAGTAACTGAAAGGACAATTAACTGGCCTGGACAACTGGGGTACTCAATTATAAAACTATTTAGTGGGAATACTCATTATCTTTTTTGGGGGGAGGAGGGGAAAGCGGGTTAGATCCAGCAATGCTCAGGGCTATTTCTGACTCTGCACTAAGGACTTACTCCTCGCAGTGCTTTTGGGATCTATGGGGTACCAAGGATCAAACCCAGGCCAGACACATGCCAGGCCAATCTCCTACCTGCTTTAACTTCTAGTGCTCTGGCCTGATATTGATATGTTACGAAATTATTTCCAAACTAGGAGGCAAAGATAAATCCCTGGCTCCAGATTATAGCTAGACAAAGGCAAGAAACTGACTGGAGGAGGAGAACCACACATTTGAAAGGATGTGGGGCAGGGTCAAGCGGTCTCAGATGCAATGGTGGGGATAAAAAAGGACAAAATTAAATATCCAAGTCAAAGTCAACAACAATGGAATCAAAAGACTCAAACTTTAACAATCTAAACTTAAAATGGACCCATTATACTGGCAGGTTGGAGGTCAAAGGGTGGTGGTATGGATCCACTCTGGGAATTTTTGGGAGGCTGATGCTGATGTGGGATTGGCTGATTTGTTGTATGCTGAAACCCAACTATAAAGGACTTTGCAAATCACAATGGTTACAAAACAAACAAATGAACAAACAAAAAACAGGGCTGGTTGGGGCCACAGCAATAGCACAAGTAGGCCGTTTGCTTTGCACACAGCTGACTTGGGTTCGATCCTCAGCATCCCTTACTGGAATAACACCTGAGTACGCTGAGTGGGCTCAAAAACCAAAAAGAAAACAACAACAACAACAGGGTTTGTAAAGCTAGAAAACAAGATCAAAGTCAGAGATGGACACAGAGGCAGGCTTCTTACCAGATCCCAACTCAGTGCTTTTATTCCTCACAGTAAGATGACTTGGAAAAGATCCTCGAAAAATCCTGAACTCTCATGAGAAAAACAACTGTGACAATGGGGCCTATAACACACCATAAAACACTGTTTTCAAAGTCAGGAAGATAGCTCAAAGGGATGGAACATATGCTTTGCATATGGGAAATCTAGATTTGGCCCTCACCGCCACATGGACCCCCCAACACTGTCATCTGATTTTTAGACCCACAAAAATCAAAGCAAAGCAAAAACACTATTTTGAGGCCATCACTGAGTATTGCAATGTATTATTTATCTTGAATTCTGTAATCTACTAATGCTTTAAAATTCTGAGTATCACCTTCTTTGCTAGTCTTTCAGTGAAATGAAACAGTGACTGTTGCCATGTTTAAATTGTACTTCTAAAAAAATAAACGAAAAGAGGGAGGAATTAAATGCAGACAGGGAGGAGTGTGGGAGTGAAACCAAGGACAGTGATGGTGGGAAATGTTCATGGGTGAAGGGTGGTGTGCATTGTAAGGCTCAATCATGAACAACTTTGTAATCGTGGTGTTTATCTGGAAAAAAGCAAAAAGTCAAATAAAAGGAGGCAAACATATTAAAGTCATATAACAAGGTAAAGTACAGTATCTTGCATTAGGGTTCAATTGATTTAAGGTTCTAAATTGAGAAAAATCACTCAGTAATTTTTAATCACTGAGAAAACTAGAGACAATTTTTTTGTTTGTTTGGGGACCACAACTGGTGGCCACTCCTGGCCAAGTATGGGGGACCACAAGTGATGCTGGGGGGTGAAACTGGGCAGCAAGTACCTTACCTACTTAACTGTCTCCTCAAAACAGTGATTGTTAATCAAGGATGGTTTTATATTTAGCACTACACGCCCACCCCAGATCCCTTTCCCTGGACTTGTGGCAATGTCTGGAAATATTTTGGGTTGTCACAACTGGTGAGAGAGAGGGGAAGTGTTACATCTGGAGTATCAGAGACATAGATACTATCAGATATCCTTCAATGTACAGGATAGTCTCTCAGAACAAATAATTATTATCCAAAATGTCAACAGTGTTCAAGTTAAGAAGCCATGATGAAAAATTCAGTTATAGTACTTAGTGACTTATTAGATGTGACTTTGTGAAGCCTGAAATGTTCCTTATCACAAAAGTGAATAATAATTACCTAGGATAATATAGCTGGTGTAAAGATGGAATGCATTAGTACACTTAAAAGACGCAGTACAGTACGTGGTACGCAGCAGGCATTCTATATGTCTTCCGTATACTATTCTAATAGCCCAGAATTCATGTTACTTGTACATATTAAGTTCAGGAAAGGTTTTACAAACCAAAGTCAAAATCTTGAAAATCACTATGGAATTACCACACCCACACAAACACACATACGTTCTGACATAGCTGGTTGTGCTCAGGGCTTACTCCTGGTTCTGTACTGCAATACCACTCCTGGAAGGGCTTGGGCCATACAGGATGCAGGGGATCGAAGGTATGCTGCCTGGAGGGGAGGCAAGCAGCAAGCACCCTACCTTTTGTACTATCATTCAAGACCCTTACCAAAAAAAAATTTCTGCATGGAAATTATTTTCTTTCTTATCAAACAAATCAACCCATTTTGGTAAAGCTATTTTTGACTTGGCATTAGATTAAGAAACATACACTACAGATCAATAGAAAATTAAGGCAAAGAGGAGCTTGCTAAAATTAAAAAGGCTTTCAAATCTACTTTACATTCTTTGGAAATCAATGTAACAATACAAATGACTAGACTTCCCTGTTCTGCGAGACTACTTCTCAATCAAACACTATGTTCTTTAGATAAACTGTTTCAGACCAATTTCCTGTGTGTAAACAGATAAAACTATCCCACTATGTTCCTGCATCCATTTGAAGTTTTTCTTCTCCAGAGCAACCTTGGGAAATTCTTCACATATTAGAAGAAAAAAATTTCACAATGGGTAGGCTATATTTTTCACAAGTTTTCATCATTGCACAGGCTTTGTTTTGTGGAGTGAAAAGAAAGTCTTTCACTTTCCATGACTTGCAGCTTCATAATTTGTGTCACTATAATCCTAAAAGTGAAAGGAAATGTCCACAGAGAATTTCCACAGTCAATCTAAAAAGGCTTAGAAGAAAACAGAAGCTTTCCTTACTACTAAGGAACCAATGAGAACCTTCGATGCTATCTCCTCTGGGAAGACCTTCCCAATTTCCCAAAATCAATTTAGATATCCATTGTACCTGAACTTCCATTCCCATATTTATCATACTACACTGTAAATGCAGTTCACTTACATGTCCTTCCATGCAATTCTACAAAAGTAGCAACTGTGTCCTCTAAACCAGGGGTCTCAAACTCGTGGCCCACAGGCTGTTAGCGGCCCTCCGTACAACATTTTGTGGCCCTGCCCTAGAGGAATCTTTTTTTGTTTTGTTTTGTTTTAGTTGTTTGGGTCACACTCCCCAATGTTCAAGGCTTACTACTGACTTTGCACTCAAGGATCACCCCGACTTTGCCTCCTGTGGCCCCCACGTAAATTGAGTTTGAGACCCCTGCAAACCCTAGCAATAATAATTTCAACACATCTGATTTCATCAGTGGCGATTTATTGCTACATGAATATATATGAAAGGATAATTCCAAGAAGAAGTCTACAAATATTTCCCCCCAGAACTCATCTTTGACACTTGCCCTTTTTTATCCCCCATTAAGTTGAGAAAGTAAAACAAAACTGACCACTTCTCACAAATAACCTAAATTCAGCCCTCCTTGCTCCAGGATCCCTCAACTGTGTTTCTGAAATCTGTCTCATGAGAAACTCCCCTTGTGATGCAATATTATCAGGCACCCAGTTTTTTGATTCCTTTGCAGCTCTCGGGAGCTGCTTTTACACCGATTCCTTTTTATCTCGGAGCATCTATGAGCACAACGTTGAGGTTGTAAAAGCTGTCAGGACACAGAAATGATGAAGTGGCTGGAGGATCAGGGAATTCAATGTACCCACAAAAGGAACATCGCAAAATCCCAGAACATCTCGGGGACATTTCCTGGCATATAACTCCACAATCAGCCGGGCCTAATAAATAAATAGCAAAGAAGGGAATTGGGCCTAACCTCGAGGGCAGGTATTATTGGACTTCAGACAGGTGCCTATATGTGGCAAGATGACCTCACCCACTTTCCAAAGGTGTCAGCAGCTGGGTCAAGGATCAGGTGCGACAGACACTAAAGAGACAGCCAGGAGCTGATTTTTTTTTTCTCCCAGGGCCTGTCAGCCTAATGTTAACCCTGGTTTAAAAAAAACAAATACACATTTTAAGACATTCTGAATTGGAGAAAGTTCCCTACAGAGATCACCAGAACCTGGGTGATCACCTGTCCAAAAAATTCCTGCAAGGGGTTAGGAAAGGAGGAAGATGGATGGGGGAGCATTGGTGGTGGTGGTTGGGGGGGAAAGCTTGGCCTGATGAAGGGGGTGTGTGCATTTTATGTCAGAAACCCCATTACCAAACATGGAACTTAAATAAATTATTTTAAAAAATAAATTATTACATAAAAGAAAGAAAAGAGATATGTTGGGGAGGGCACTGGTGAAGGGAAGGGGATAATGTTCTTTTTTTTTTTTTTTTTAATAACTGAAACCCAACTACAAGTGCTGTGCTTGAATGAAGCAGAGTGCTTTACATAAAGGTATCATTAAAACATGAATAAATTAAAATAAATTGAAAATAAATAAGCATACCAGGGCTTCTGGAAATGACAAGTTTCTGCTCTGCCCAAAGCCCAAAAAGCCCACCAGAGCGGTGGAGGGTGGGTGTGGGTACCCCAAGAGGGACTACCCCCCAGGGGTGAGGTGATGTACTTGATTCAAGCAGGGTGCCTTATTTACATCAAGGTATCATTAAAAATATGACTTATATTAGAATAAATTAAAATAAATCAGAATAAATTAAAAAAATTAACAGCATCAATAAAACACATCAGGGCTTCTGCAAATGACAAGTTTCTGCTCTGCCCAAAGCCCCAAGAGCCCATCAGAGAACAGTGGTGGGGTGTGTGTGTGGGGGTGCCCCAAAAAAGAGCACCCCCTTGAAGAACCCCCCAAGGGAGCACCCTCCCAGGGGGAGCACTAATGAAGGGAAAGGAGTGGGGTATTCTTTTTTTCTTTATATTTTAAATAACTGAAACCCAACTACAAACCATGTGTATTCATTATACTTAATTCAAGCCTGCTGCTTTACATAAAGGCATCATTAAGTCACGAATACATTAGAATACATTAGAATAACTAAAAAGATCAATTCATCAATCAATAAACCAGGGTTGTACTTTTTTCTTTCTTTCTTTCTTTTTTTGATAACTGAAACCCCAACTACAAGCCATGTGTGTTCCATGGACTTAATTTAAGCCTGCTGCTTTACATAAAGGCATCATTAAGTGATGAATAAATTAACATATATTAGAATGAATTAAAAACCAACACCCCACCCCTCCATCCATCAGCCAGGGCTTCTGGAATTGACAAGTGTCTACCCCAAGAGCCCAATCAGAACGGTGTTGGGGTGTGTGGGGTGTACCCCAAGGAAAAGCAACCCCCCAAAGGGGGAGCACCCTCTGGGGAGCACTCCCACCCCCCCACCCAGGGGGAGCACCCTCCAGGGAGCACTCCCAGCGACGCCCCCCGTGGGGGTCGCACCTGTTCGTCCTCCTGCATCGAGGCGGCGAGGGGGAGCCCGTCGGCCACCCGGGCGATCATCGTGAGCAGCACCATCTTCTCTCTCTGGGGGTGTCCGGGGAGCCCGGCCACGTCGCCCGCTCGCTCCCTCCCGACGACCAACCACCAAGTCTCCGCAGGCCCGGAGTCTCCACTTCCGGTGAGCTGGCCGGAAGTGGGTATGCGTCACTTCCGGTCCTCGGGGAGAACGGCCCCCCAGCGAGAGCTGGCGCTCCGGCTCAATGAGCTTCGCGTGAGGTGGCCGGAAGTTGCGTCGTCACTTCCGGTCCGTAGGGTGAACGTGCCCCCGTCGGAACTAGCGAGAGCCGACATCTTTAGTTCCGGGAGTTTTTCGGCCTGTCCCTTTTTTGACAGCGTCTGAGGCCACGCCCACTTGGGGGCGGGGCCTGGTGCTCTGTTGGAGATGGGCGGGAGGGAGGCTGAAAGTGAATTTTTTTTTTTTAATGTAATTTTTATTTTGATCATAGTGGCTTACATATTGTTGACAATAATATTTTAGGTACATATTTACATAAAATCAGGGGGGATTCCCATCCCTAAATTGTCCTCCCTACACCTCCGTTTTTGACCTACCTCCCATTTCCTCTTCCCTCTCACCCAGAGCGTCTAGAATATGTGGTCCCCTCTGTATCTAACCTACTACTTAGTAGTCTTGCATCAGTTTGGTCTTGATGCCTCCCTGATTTCCCCCTCTAAGTGGGGGCAGGGCTAGCTAGTTCAAGTTGCGTGGTTTTGCCTGAAAAGGTGAAAATATATAAACTGGGGGTAAAAGTCTAATACCCCGAAGATGGGCAGAATCCTTCTAGAGGTTCTTATCATCGATTTGGGAAATGAGTGAGAGAAAGAATGTGAAACACTCCACCAGTACCAAAAGAAGTGTCAAATATCCAGTGAGGACTCCAGCTATATCGATAAGCACCACAAAAGACAGATAAACAAAATAAAACAAAACAAACAAAAACCAAAAACAAACAAACAAAAAAAAACACGCCGTGGTCTTGAAATAAGAAACATGGCGTAGCCCCTCTCGAAAGAAAAGGAAGAGAGAAAAGAAAAAAAGTAAATAAATAAGGATATCTGGGGACAACGATTTCAATAATCACATCCAAACAGAGAAATCGACCAAAATAGCTAGGTAAATAAAAATAATAATAACAATAATAAATGAAGGTAATATATATATACATATACATATACATATATATATAAATGTCCAAGGTTTTGTGTTTTTTTTTTCCCTTCTGCCCTGGCACAGTAAATATTGGGGTCATTCGAAAAGGAATTCACTTGCCCTATGCGATATGGGGTTTCTCCGTCTTTGGAGTATACTGTCATGGGATCAACTCTAGTCTTTGCTCAGGATCATTACTCTCCCGGTGGTGGGTTTTTTTATTTTTTATTTTATTTTTTTTTTTTGGTGTGTGGAAGACTTCTGCTCTGTCCAGGGTGATGCAATCAGAGCTCTGTGTTTAGAGGTCTCAGTATCTGTACAGATCCTGAGATGGGACTTATGGTGAAGTCAGTCTTTGTGAATCTAGAGGTTCTGTTACCTCAGTGCCATTTTAATCTGTCTTCTGTGGTTGGTGATCTTAGTCTTTGCCCTGAACCTAGGATGGCATCTAGGATAGCGTCTTTCTTTGTGCTTCCAGAAGCCCCTTTCCGTTACAATTGTCTCTGCCGGACCTTTGGAACTGAGGATCATGCTTATTGTGCAGGTCTTAGTTCAAACCCTAGACTAGGGCTTTTTTATTGGTCCCAAGATGTATACAGTCTGGTCGTGGTTCTCGTATCCAGTCATCTGTAAAACACAATCTTGGCTTTTGGACCTACCAAAGGGTGCCACGTCTTCTGGTTTTGTCTTGTCGTTGGCTGGTGAGGTAGGCTAAACTGCTCTGAGGTCAAGTTGTTCACATTTTCCTCATTGTCGGGATATCGTGTTTAAGCTGGCCCTTGTTGTTGACCCTGCAGTACTAAGGCTGTCCCAGATGGAGTTTGTTTCTTGCAGCTGTTGTGAAGAGCAACAGGGTTGCTGGGATCCAGGGTTCAAGGCTGGTTGAATGGTATCTAATCACCTGAGGTCTAAGTTGATTCCACATGACATATTTTCAAGGTAGGAGATAACCCTGTATTGTAAACAACTATGAGTTCCTATCTTTAGTAGATAAGATCTCTTTTTTTTTATATGTAAGATTTCCCCTTTATTTAGTGTGCCTTTGCAGAGGGAAGTGGTGCTCCATTATATTGTCGGTGTATTTGGATTGGACAGAGTGGGTAACAAAAATAGGTCGCATACCCAAAAACGATTATAAAAAAAAAAAAAGAAATAAAAGTGTATGTGCCCACAAATATATATGTAGGGCAAACATTTAAAAAAAAAAAGAGAGAGATAAAATGAGTTAGCGAAGTTTTTAAAGGACCAAAGTGGTGCAATAGACTACTTTACATTTGGGGGAGAACATGTAAAGAGGTGGTGTATTACAGGTCTTATGCCTATGTTGAAAGTACAGTTTTTCCCGTTGTCTTTTGGATTTTTCTTGTGGTGTGTGGGTTCCCAGGCATCTTCCAATCACTCCCCCTGACCTTCTTCATATTGGTAAAAATTTGCGGCAGGGAATTCTTGGAAGAGTTCTTGCATTGGGGATACTATTGGACCTAAGTCCGGTTTCAGGAAACAGTCCACGTTAGGGGGAGATGGTAGGGAGGGTCTCGTAGCATGAGTCTTCAGGGAAGTTGGCTGTCTTTTCTTGCAGGAGACGAGGTGTGGGATTGGCTGGGTGTCCCCTCGCCTGGGTGCTGGGTACTGGTTCGTTGGGTAGGAGGTCGATCTTGATGCCTAAGAGATTAGGGACTGAGGGTGGAGAGTTTTAATATGGTGGGAGATCTGCATGGGATTGAGGGGTGATGGGATAGTTGGATTTCCGGGGGGGGGGAAGGGGAAAGTGAATTTTTTCCCTCCAGATTTTTCATCCATTTCTTTTCAGGTTTTCATGTTTGTTTGTTTGTTTTTTTAATTTGTTTTTTGGAAGTTATTTTTTATTGAGGTTTATTTTTCATTTAAATGATTTATTTAAATTAAATTATTTGAGCTATTATTAAATTGTATTAAACTTAAATTGAATCGGATTAATTAAATTGAATTGTTTGCATTATTATGGAATTTGATTAAATTAAACCAAATGAATTAGATTAAATTAAAATTTATATTTAGATTATTTATTTAAAAAATGTATTACATGGCTAATATCACTGGTCTAATTCATTTGCCTTGGGGATGACAGAAAGCTAAGTTATTCAGGAATAGAAAGAGAACAGAGAATTTTTTTTATCCCACCTTACCCCAGAACAGAGAATTTTTTTTAAAAAGTGGAAGAAAAAAATTGAAGAAGGGGAGAGAATTTATTAGCAGTATATATATATCAGTATTTATTAGCAGTATATACATATACATAGAAGTTTATATGTATTTCTTTCAAGTTTTCATATTTTCTTTGTTCTTTTTGTTTGTTTAAATGTTTTTTAATTTAAATGATTTACTTAAAGAAAATGTATCACATGATTGACATTACTGATCCTAATCTATTTGTTTGGGGATGACAGAAAGCAAAGTTATTCAGGAATAGAAAGAGAACAGAGAATTTTAAAAAAATGGAAGAAGGGGAGAGAATTTATTAGCAGTATATATATTTCTTTCAGGTTCTCTCTTTTTTTTTTTTTTTTGGTTTGGTATAGAGTTTATCAGTTATCTACATTAACAACTACCATGACAATGTTAATGAGTTAGAGAAGTAGAATGCCTGTCTCCAATACAGGCAGGAGGTGGAGGGAGGAAGGAGATGGGGAAGCAATGGTGGTGGGGAGGTACATTGGGGAAAGGGTGGGGTTGTTATTTTTTTTTTAGGACTGAAACCCAACTACAAACATGTTTGTGATCATGGTGCTTCAATAAAGATAGCATTTAGACTGAAAACAAAAAATAAAAAGAAACAGAATTTTCTAGAGCTTGATACTTTAAAGTATGGGAGAGTGCTGGGAAGGAGGAGTGCTATGTAAAGGAATGGGTACTAATTTAATTAATTAATTGGTATTAATTAATATTGATTATTCATACTACTTTAATTAATGACGAGTATATGGAAAACCTGAAACTCAGAATGTGAATCTTAACATTTAATTTTTCCCATTTTCAGCATAGCATATTCTCTGTGGAGTAGTTCCTGTGTTTGTGTATTTCTAGGCAGAGATTTGTACTTGGTTTGTTTGTTGTTTTTTTTCTTATAGAGTCTGGGTTCCCAGATCCTTGAACAGTTTCTGGTTTGATCCCCTGCATCCCATACGGTCCCCCAAACCAGGAGCTATTTTTAAGCGCATAGCCAGGAGTAGCCTCTAAGTATCACCAAGTGTAGCCCCCAAACAAAAGCAAACAAACAAACAAAAAGAAGTAATCCTCCTCCTCATCATCATCATGCTTGTGGGAATAAATGACCAAGTACTGTTACATGGATCAGAGAAGCAGGAAAAAAAAAAAAAAAGAATGTAGTCAGCAAGCTCAGAGATTTGGGGCAAGAGTCCAACTTCTTTCCATTTTCTGACTCTACTGGTAAACATCACTATCCCACAGATTCTAAGAAGGCATTGTTTCTTTATATTAAATCCCTCCTTTTTCCCAGTTCTTATTACTTACAACTGTCATCCATAAAGATTTGGGGACTGAGTGACTTTGGATCAACGCTTTTTCAAACAACTTCCAGCCAGACCTCTATTTTTTTCTTCTTCTAGATTATTCTCATACTTTTCAGAGACAATGAAATTATTGGTCCAAAGAGAGAATAGTGGTCTTGGGTCACTAAAGTAGCCATTAGGAGAAAACCTAAGTTGTCTCTGCTTGAAGTTGACTAATAATTAGATCTCATCAATTCTGTAGTTTGAGTTGAGTTTTAGTTTGAGTTGCTTTTAATTTGCTTGTATCATTTTAGTCACACACCCAGGTATCGCCTCTCTGTTGGTTCTTGTACTACAAAGAACTGTGTAATAATGGTGAGCCAGTGCTATTGCTCATAATTAATCAATGCATGGAAGGTTTTCAATTATTTTACATTGAAAAAGAGTACAACAAAGCTATTTGGAAATTTGGAATTTATAAAGCTCATGTTTATCTTGTGTATATTCTGAAACCTGTAAGAAATCTTGTGAAATAAGTTAAAAAAATCAAGAATCTTGGAGATTGTAAACTGTACCAAGGAGAAAAAAAGTAAACAGAAGCCTTGAAAATCATAGGGCTGCCAATAAATTCTTAAAACTATATATGAAAAGATGGAAAACAAGGGCCAAGAGGTCTCAGGTGTATTGGTGAAGTTAAGAAAGGACAGAAATCCTACAAGCCACATAACTCTACAACAAAGAAATCATGAGACTCAAACTTTATCAATCAAAACGTATCCATTTATTTATTTATTTATTTATTTATTTATTTTGGTTTCTGCATCACACCCGGCTGCGCTCAGGGGTTACTCCTGGCTCTATGCTCAGAAATCGCTCCTGGCAGGCTTGGGAGGGACCATATAGGATGCCAGGATTCAAACCACCGTCCTTCTGTATGCAAGACAAACGCCTTACCTTTATGCTATCTCTCCGGCCCCTTATCCATTTATTTTTAAACAACTGGGCACCTACTTCTATGTAAGACATTGAGGTAGACAATAAAAATCAACAAATAACAGTCCTAGCAATTTGTGGCCTGTATTTACTCACATACAATGCTTCAAAGAGGCCTGCAAGTAAATGGTTCCTGTTTGAATTACATGATGACATAGAATAAACTATTTTCAGGAAAAAAGAACAGATACCTACAATCTCTAGAATGACATCCAACCACATGCACTATTATGACCGAAGCTGTTGCTTAAAACTGCACTCAACTCGGAGAGACTTCTGCAGTGTCTGAGCTGGTGGTTACTGGAATGACCTTCCCCGACCAGACTATGTGGTGCCATCTCCTTGAAGGCAGAAACTTGTCTTGGTCCTTCTTGAATTCGCTCACAGCTCTAATCTGTGTCATCCATTTACTCAGTCCTGACATTAAATTGAAAGCAAACATTTGGGGAGGCAAACAAACTTTGCATTGTAAGTAACGGAAAGTCTATGTTGAAAAACATTGCTGCCTTAGACAACCTGTTTCAAACATTGAATTTTTGCAAAGCCCCCCCACCCCTGCCTCGTTGCAAGGTCCCCAAAGTCAGGCTGAGAATGCCAGCTAACTCATTCCTTTGACTGTGGGATGGAAGGAGGGGGTAGAGTAGTTTGAGTAATTTCTATGACTTCTAAAATACTTTGTTGAACTTAATTTAAAAAAAGACTTTTTCTTCTCTCCCTATTAGGCTAAATCCAGTCAGAAGAAAGCAGCCAATTGTTATTTTACAGAGTTTGGTATTTTATATCTGGAAACTGACTAAAAACAAATTGATGTTTATTGATTAAAATGACAATGAATGACAGATTCATGGAGTAATGAGTTGTACAAAGCATACTTTTCAATCGGTATTGTACTAAATAAAGAATATCCATTAGTTATTCAGCAAATATTTATTCTTCAAGTACTATACGTTAGGAATATAGCAGGCTCTGGGTTATATAAAAGGGATCAAAAACAAAAGAAAAACAAAACAAAACAAAAATTATGTTGTTTTTTGGTTGAAGGCACATTCTACTTGCTTTCTCTCATTACCCTTCAATTCAGCTCTTTTTTTCAATGGTTTTCCCACCTGTGGGTGAATAGTAATAAAACCCTTTAGCAGTTATTTTATTTTTACACCAATCATTCACCCAGAATATTTATCAAAAAAAATTTTTTTTGTAGTTTTTGGGTCACACCCGACAGTGCTCAGGGGTTACTCCTGGCTCCATGCTCAGAAATTGCTCCCGGCAGGCATGGGGGACCATATGGGATGCAGGGATTCGAATTGATGACCTTCTGCATGAAAGGCAAAGGGCTTACCTCCATGCTATCTCTCCGGTCCCATATTTATCAAATTTACACCCCTCTGACTTCTGTACATTTGAGGTAGGTTGAGTTGTTACTTGAAGCTATTAGAGCTCCCTGACCTTAGATGCTATTTTCCCAATAATTTCTTCTATTTCTCAGCTTCCTCCTTTTATCATCTTCCAGCTGCTCCTGCTTTTATTGGGCCCTCTCTTTATCATGCATACCAATAGTTTTGGAACTTGGAAAGAAACTTTCTCTGTGAATGACTTTGAAATCTTAGTCAACTATATTTTTACTGGTAGTCTTTTTCATCCTTCCATATTACTTTTTTTTTTTATTAAATTAAGGAAATGTTAGTTCTATTTGCCAGAGAACTGAATTCACTATGATGTTAAGTGTGTTGAATGAAGACCCACTTTATATTGAAGTTAGCATTTTTCTGTGACTCTTGACAATACCATGGGATGTGTAAAATCCTAGAATTGTGGAGTTGATAAACATTGTAAAAAAGTAAACAGAAGGGACCGGAGTGATAGCACAGAGGTAGGGCATTTGTCTTGCACGTGGCTGACCCAGGACAGACCTTAGTTTGATCCCCAGCATTCCGATTTCTGAGTGCAGAGCCAGGAGTAATTTTTGAATGTAACTGAGTGTGGCTCCAAAACAAACAAACATACAAAAAAAAGTAAACAGAAGCCATGACTATCAGATTGCCAGCAAGTTTTTAAAAATTAGCAAAGAGAGGCCAGAGAATAGTATAGCAAACAAATAAGGCCTGTTCTTATCTGGGGTGACCCAAGTTTAATTTTTAGCATTATATATGGTTCCTTAAGCTGTCAGAAATGACCCTTGAATACAGATCCCAAAGGTAAGCCCTGAGAAAAGTTGGTTGAGAACTCAAAACAAATAAGCAAAAACATGAAACTTAGAAATTGGGAAATGATGTATCATAATCATTGACTGAGTTCCAAAGTCATAATTTTTACAAATAAATTCTTCTCTACCTTTCAAAGCTGTATTTTTGTTAGTACTATTGTGGCTTTCTTTTTCTTCTACTCCATTGTCTCCAACATTATCTGGTATGAGATTTAAAGAGTATCAAAGTCCAGTTCCAGAAATTGCACAGTGTGACCGAAAGGTTTGAAGAAGGGCCTATCTCAGAGATCATAGGCATAATGTGTTCAAAATCTTAGAAGTAATTCCCCTATTTAATCTTCTGTAGATGCAACTTGTTGCTTTTTTGAGAATATTACACTAGCAGCTCTGTGTTGGGGATTTAGAGAAAAAAAGATTACATCTTTTCCCTCTTCTAAATTGAGAGAAAAATGTCAAAATAGACATAAGAACCAAACAAATTAAATTCTATTTTTATTCCTGATTAAAAAACATGGGAGACATGGATTTGAATCTGTGATGACCCAGAATTATTAATAGCATTGCCTCTCAGAGTTAGGGAGACTTATTCATCTAGCTGGAAACTAGTAGGCCTCCAAAGAGCAAGCAGGCTGGGATTTGTTAGTTTTTGACTTTATTTTCCTTCTCTTTTTTCTTCCACTTTTCTCTTTCTTTTTCACTCTGTGGTTATTATTTGGTGATTTATTTTTTTATTTTATTTTTTTATTTTTGGTTTTTGGGCCACACCCGGCGGTGCTCAGGGGTTACTCCTGGCTGTCTGCTCAGAAATAGCTCCTGGCAGGCACGGGGGACCATATGGGACACCGGGATTCAAACCAACCACCTTTGGTCTTGGATCGGCTGCTTGCAAGGCAAATGCCGCTGTGCTATCTCTCCGGGCCCATTGGTGATTTATTTTTACTTTTATTTTTATTTGCCGGGTGCATTTTTAATTTATTTTTTATTTTTCTTCTATTTTTCCTCTCTCTCTCTCTCTCTCTCTCTCTCTCTCTCTCTCTCTCTCTCTCTCTCTCTCTCTCTCTTTTGGTAATTGTTACCAAAAATTTTTTTCTCCCTTTTTTCTTATTCTTTTTATCTCCAATGATGGTAGAATGGATGCTCAATCTACAACAAGCTGTAAAGTGGAGACCAGTTGCACTAGCATTCTGGGGGGTAATGGAGGGAGATATGGGATACATGCTGGGAACAGGGGTGGAGGGAGGACAGCACTGGTGGTGAGAATGCCCCTCATTTATTGTCACTATGTACCATAAATGATGCAGTGAAAGATTTGTAATGCACTTTGGTCACAATAAAAATTAAAAAAAAAAGCAAGAGGACTCATTACTACAGGGCAAAAATAAAAATGGTAATATATTATATATTATTATATAATATATATATTGTGTATGGTACATAACATATTTGAAAAGAGGCCAACATCTTAAAATTCCTAACCTGCTGGGGCCAGAGAGATAGCATGGAGGTAAGGCATTTGCCTTCATGCAGAATCTCAGCATCCCATATGGTTCCCCGAGCCTGCCAGGAGCGATTTCTGAGCATAGCTCCAGGGGTAACCTCTGAGCACTGCCGGTGTGACTCCCCCAAAGGAAAACCAAAAAAAAAAAAAAATCCTAACCTGTCACTGGATACAATCCCACACAGAGGATAAAAGCAGAATCTCAGGATATTAGCACCTTCGTTTTCTTCTAGTTTCAAGGGTGACAGTAAAGTAAAATAGCATTTTTTTCAAAATAATATTTCTATCATGGATTTTTTTCATATGCAGGAATGACTATGGAGGCTACACATAAAATATTAAAAGTGTTACAAAAAGGAGCAGCAAACTAAAATTTTAGCCTAAAATACATATAATTTAAAAAAACAGAAGCCTTTAATTTAACATTAATTTCTTAAAAATGCCCCAAACATGGCAATTATATAAACAAATATGACTTCATTACTAGTAAAACAGTTTGTTTCTATAAAATATTCAAGAAAATAAAAATACGAAGCCGGAGTGGTGATGCAAGCAGTAGGGTGTTTGCCTTGCATGTGCTAACCTAGGATGGACCACAGTTCAATCCCCTAGCATCCCATATGGTCCCCCAAGCCAGGAGCGATTTCAGGAGTAACCCCTGAGTGTCACCAGATGTGGCCCCCCCAAAAAATATATAAACTACAAAAAGGGAGAAAATATTTCATAAATCACACAAAAAAGGAATCTATCAAAAATATTCATATTACTCTATTTATAGTTATAAACTTTTATAACTCAATGAGGAATTAAGAATGAAAACAGGTATATAAATAGCTAGTAAGTAAATGAAAATATACTATTATTGAACATTTAATAAATTTATCCAGTCTTATATGTTTATTTTGGTTTTGGGGACATGGTGATGCTCAGGACTTACTTTTTACTACTCAGGGGACCAGATTCTGTGCTGGGGATGAACCCTGGTCAGCCACATGCAAGGCAAGTGGGGTACCCACTGTAATATCTTTCTGGCCCCAGGATATGCAAATCAGACTCACAATAATAAACAACTTTACATTCTCTGGTATGTATGGTTATAAAAAAGAAACTTCTTCATAACAATTATTAGTAGAATGTAGAATTGGAACTCTCATGCACTGTTTGGAGAAATGCAAAATAATGCAACTACTTCTGAAACTTATATGATACTACCTAAATAAGTTAAATAGAATTAACACATGACTCATAAATCTACTCCTAGTTATATTCTCAAAGTAATTGAAAACATTCTACTCAAAAGTGTGAACACCAAATCCAAAGTCAACGACAACAGAATCGATACCCAATCTACAACAGGCTAGACACAGAAGAGACCACTTATACTAGCATCCCAGGGGGCAAAGGAGGGGCAATATGGGATGCATGCTGGGAATAGGGGTGGAGGGAGGACAACATTGGTGGTAGGAATGCCCCAATTCAATGTCACTATGTACCTGAAATACTACTGTGAATGATTTGTAATCCACTTTGGTCAAAATAAAAATTATTAATATAAAAAAGTGAGAACTGAATATCCACAATGACACCAAGAACCATAATGTGCACCGAGTAGTAAATGTACAAAAATGTGGTACTTACAATACTGTAAGACATATTCAAAAATAAAAATAGAGGGGTGTTGGGTTATACTTTGCTTTCCCCAAAGCAAAGATCACCCCTGGTTTCTTTGTATGTCTGTTTACAACTTGAGATTACAACAAGAGATTGTCTTACTTGTAAACCTGGGTGGGTTTACTTCCCCACCCAAGGGAGGTCTTTGAGTTACACCTTATTTTACCCAAGGGGGGGGGGGCTGGAGAGATAGGACAGTAGGTAAGGTGTTTGTCTCGTAAGTGGTGGATCCAGGTTGGGTCTCTGGCACTCCTGGTGCTCTCCCAAGCACTGCCAAGAGTAATTCCCGGGTGCAGAGCCAGAAATAATCCCTGAGTATCATCAGGTGTGATCCTAAAAATAAATAAAATTATAAAATATAAATAGGGTGTTGGCATATCTTACAAACCTCAAGAACAATCTGAGCCTGAAAATCAGTACTAAGATAAAGAGCCCAGACATAAGACACTGCATATTATATTATTTCACTTATATGGAATGTGGATAATAAGAAAATCTGCAAAGACCAAGAGTAGTGGTTACTAGTGGCTAGAAAAATGGCTAATGGGTCTAAGGATAAAAATGATGAGCAACTTATGGGTTATGGGAGGATGGAGATAAAACTTTCTGAAGTTAGATAGTAATGAGTGATTAACATTATGGGAGTATACTTTATTTGTTAATCATTGTTTTTAAAATTTTATGCATGTATTATCTCAACCCCACACCCATAATCAGCATTCCTGTCTCCCTTCACTGATGTGGCAAGGTCTTCTCTCCCCCACTATCTCCCACTTCAGCTATGCTCAGCTCTGTAGGCCAATTCTTAAAAAAAAAAAATTGTTTTTTTGGTGAGTGGTTGGGCCACATCCTACAGCAGTGCTCAGAAATCGCTCCTGGCAGGCTATGTGATGCTGGGAATCAAAGCTGGGTTCATCCTGGGTTGGCTGAGTGCAAGGCAAATGCCCCACCACTTGGAAATTAAACATAACAAATAAGGATTTTTTCTGAGTCAAAATAAACATAAAAAATCATAATAGCTAAACTCATTTTTAAAAGAAAACAAAAGAAAGAATCATAGTTAAGAGAGCAACATATAAATGACCAAAGGCAAAAAAAACCCTGAAGAATATGGGGACTGGTGGTGTTATCTTCCTTAATATCTATTAGCAATCATTTAAAATACTTTTGTGGCCTATCATTAGACATACATGTCTAGGAGTGTGAATTTTTTTGATGTATTGATCCCTTGATTGTTAAAAAAAATAACCATCCCTGTCCCATTTTAAATTGAAGTCCAGGTTGCCTGATATCAGTATGACCACCCTAGACATTTTAAGGAGTTTGTCTTTAAGATAGTTCTCTTGTCTTTGTCTTTGAGTTTGTGTTCAACCTAACTGTTCAAATGTGTCTCTTCTCTCAATAGAAAGTTGGGTTCAGATTTCTGATCCCTTCTGCTACTCTCTCCCTTGGTAAGGAAGTTCGGGCTATTGATGTTGAATGAGAAATATTGAGATGAAAGAATTTCTTGACATCCCTTTGGAGAAATAGTGTGTTTTTAATAATGATGGGAAAAATGAAAACAAAAAATATTTTAAGTAGGGCAGGAGGGATTCATCAACAACTTTGAAAAAGCAATAATGATTCCTAAGAAGGAAAACCATGGAATGAATGAGAATACAGTGACAGGTTTAGAGAAAGAAAGACCAAACTCTGAAAGAGAGATAGACAGAGAGAGACAGAGAGAGAGACAGAGACAGAGAGAGACAGAGACAGAGAGACAGAGACAGAGAGACAGACAGAGACAGAGACAGAGACAGACAGACAGAGAGACAGAGAGAGACAGAGAGAGATAGAGAGAGATATGTTCTGATATTTTAGCTATTGCAGAGGGGACACGATGGAGCAAGGGATGGGCAGAAAAAGAACTGGGGGCTGAAAAGACAGCTAGGTTGAGGCAGTGAGTGGAGGGAGAGGAGAGGAGAGAAGGAAGATGCTGGAAGATGGAGAGGCAAGTGGTGGGTGTTGATTTGAGCTGGAAGAGCACAATCTGGGCGGAGCAGGTGGAGGCACGCGCAGAGCTGCAGGCAGGCCTGGTCCTTCCAGATTTACGCAGTGACATTGGTCACTAGATTGCTCATCTGTGCGCAGAGGATGCGCCTTGGCAATTTGGGCGACCAGAGGAGAACCAAGCAGAGACAATAATTTATCTTGGGGTGGTCGCCAGGCAGGGAAATTCACGACAAGGAATGACAGCTGCTCTCCCAGTCTCTGCCTTTGCTACTCCAGCAGCAGCCACGGGGAGTCCCAGGGCGCTCATCACGCGTCTTACATTTTAGGGGCGCTGTCCCCTTAATCCTGGGTACCCTTTCCCAGCCGGGAACCCCAGCAGCAGCAGCAGCAGCAGCAGCAGAAACAGCCAGCCCTCAGCAGAACGGTGGAGGAGAAAGAGGCAGAGGCAGCGCCCTGGATGAGGTAAGAGCAACATCTGGAACTGGCAGGGGGTTGCATGCAGATGGGGCTGAGGTCCAGGGGACTGAGCTAGTGGTTGGCACAAGAGCTAAGAGGGTGCAAGACAAGATTGATGCTCTGGAGGCGGGGGTGGGTATGTGGGGGTAGTGTATGGCTTGAAGGGGGAGACTTCCAGGGGGGTTAGCTTAAATATAAAGGCTTGGTACAGCTCAGCCTGAGTTACCCATGAAGGTCTCCTCCTGCCATGGAGACATCAGCTCTGTGGGTGGAGATGAAGCTGAAGGCAGTGGGTCAAAGGAAAGGTGATTCAGAAATATCTGCCAGGGTGGAAGCATTTGGAATGCTTTTAAAAGATAAAGAATCCAGAAATGCGTGTGGGTGTGCATTGGAAAAAAATGTGTACTGCCTTCTCCTATACACCCTTGGAGGAAAAAAAACTCTTAGATGTCCACTGTAGGGTGTTAGAGACACCCCTTCCTTCCTAGAATGTCCTTCCTAGACTGTCCCATCCCTGCCAGATTCCTTCCTCCCTGCCTGGTAACAAAAGGGTCTGGCAGGCTTGCATGGACTCTGGTGGGCTTCCTTTGCACTGGTTTGCAAGAAAGATTCATTAAAACCAATTTCACAATGTGCAGTAGCATGAAAATATGATTTTTCAAACACTTCTTTAAATACTGTGTCATGATCGTTTGGAGAACAAAACGTGAGATGGCGGTAGCATTTTTGGTTTCTTCTCTTCTGAGAAGTCAAGGTTCATCAATGAAACTACAAGGCAATCTCTAAACTGATCTGAGCTGAAAAAAAGAGTTCCCTTCTGTAGGTCTTGATTTTCATTCTGCAAAATTAGGATTTGGATCTTTGCAGCATTGATAACAAAATTAAATATTGATTGCTCTGTATCTATTCCTGTGTTTAGAGATATTTTATTTTGAACTAGGAAATTGAATCTGTTCCTGAGGCATTGATTAAATTTATTTATCACACTCCCCACTGTGAGAAAAACAAATCAAAGACATTCAGTTTACAGTGCTTAAAGGAATAACATTTGAATTGATCCTGTAAGAAGATGTCCTGTGTGTGTGTGTGTGTGTGTGTGTGTGTGTGTGTGTGTGTGTGTGTGTGGTTTTTGGGTCACACTCGGCAGTGCTCAGGGGTTATTCCTGGCTCCAGGCTCAGAAATTGCTCCTGGCAGGCACAGGGGACCATATGGGACGCCGGGATTCGAACCGATGACCTCCTGCATGAAAGGCAAACGCCTTACCTCCATGCTATCTCTCCGGCCCCAAGATGTCCTTCTTAAAAAGGAATGAATTAAGAGGCCAGAGTTATAATACAGTGGTTAGAACGCTTGTCCTGCATGTGACTGACCCTGGTTCAATCCCTGGGTCCTCAACTCTCTCCAGAAGTGATCTTTGAGCACTGTCAGCTATGGAACAAAAGCAATAAAAAGAAGACAGAATGAAGCAATAAATTAGCATTATTTGATTATGCAACTTTTAAAATAGGGTCTATTTGTTAGTGGGAATTGGAGCACTCAACTCAGGGCTTTTCACATGCTATTTAACCCTTATACAGTTATTTAAAAACATAGGCCTGGGGGGTATTGAATATTTTCACAGACTGGTTTGGAATATTTTTCCAAGCCTGAAACAAACCAAAAACTAACTTTACTATATAAAGATTTTTTTTTCATCACTTTACTTTTATTTATTTTAATTTTATTTTTATTGAAACCATTGGGATTTAGGAAGACCATCTTCATAGTTGGGTTTCAGACATAGAATGAATCAGGGTCTACCCTACCACCAGTGTCGACCTCCCTCCATCAATGTTCTCAGACACATCCTATACCACCCCACTTTGACCCCCAGTTTACCAATATAACAGGCCCAGTTTAAGTTGAGATTATTGAAGTTTGGGTCTCTTGATTCAATTGTTGTTGCTTTTGGCTTAGCTATTTAGTTCTGCCTTTTTTTCCCCACACTACCAACGCACCAATGCTTGGCCCCTGGGCCTTCATCCTTTTATATTTGTGTTTCTCTTCTCCCAAGCAGTTTCTTTCCTTCCCCTCACTATACTCTGGACCCAACTGGTGCTAGAGACAACTACCATTTAGACCATTGTGTTTCTTTATACAGTTATTATAAATACCACATTAAGTGATATCATTCTGTATTTATTCCTCTTCTGACTTATTTCATTTAATGCAATGCTTTTTTGTTTGTTTGTTTGTTTTTTTGGTCGCACCCAGCAGTGCTCAGGGGTTACTCCTGGCTCTATGCTCAGAAATTGCTCCTGGCAGGCTCAGGGGACTGGGATTCTGGGATTCAAACCACTGTTCTTCTGCACACAAGGCAAACGCCTTACCTCCAGGCTATCTCTCCGGTCCCTTTAATGTAATATCTTCCGGTTACATCCATGTTGCTGCAAATTGTATGATTGCATAATTCCTTACAGCTATGTAGTATTCCATTGTATATATGTATCATATCTTCATGATCCACTCATCTGTTGTTGGACTTCTAGATTGATTCCAAATCTTAGCTATGTTACTGAGTGCTGTAATGAATAGTGGTTGCATACATCTTTTTGGATGAATGTTTTTTCAGTCCTGGGGATATATACCCAAAAGAGGGATTGCTGGATTTTATGGCAGCTCAATTTTGAGAAGCCTCCATACTGTTTTTCATAGGAACACACCAGGCATCATTCCCACTAGCAGTGAACGAGAGTTTTTCTTCTCACCACATCTGCATGAACAAACGTTGTTCCCAGTATTTTTGACATGTGCCATCTTCACTATTGTAAAACGATATCTCATTTTTGTCTTTATTTGGATTTCTCAATGATAAATGATGAACTTTTTTTCATGTGTCTGTGGGCCATCTGTTGGTCTTACTCAGAAAAGTGTTTGTTCATTTCCTCTTCCCATTTTTGATGTGTGTGGTTTTTTTTTTTATTTAGGTTTTGTGGAGTTCACCTTTGTGAATGCTTTGTATATCTAAGATAGCAACCCTTTATCTAGTGTGTTTAGTACAAAATAATTTCTCCCATTCAGTTTACTATCTTCTAATTTTAGCCCGTGTTTTATTTGTCCTACAGACACATTTCAATTTTGTGTAGTTCCACTTATTTAGCTTTGATGATACAGCTTTTGCAATTGGTATCCTATAATCACAAACTTCTTGGAGGTCTAAGTCTTGGAGTGTGCTGCCTATGTTTTCCTCAGTGAACTTCATGAATTCGGGTCTAATTTCAAGGTCTTTAATCCACTTTGTATTCACTTTTGTGTAAGGTGTGAGATATGGATCAATCTTTAATTTATTAAACTTGGCTATCCACCTGTTCCAACATCATTTGTTGAAAAGACTGTCTTTATTCCATTTCAAATTCTTAGCTCCTTTGTCAAAAATTAATTGACCATCTACTTGGAAGTTTGTCACTAGAAATTCTATCCTGACCCATTTGACTGAAAGTCTGTTTTTGTTCCAATACCATACTGTTTTGATCACTATGAGAGCTAGTAGAGCGTCAATGAGATGCCTCCCAGTTTCTTATTTTATAATATGAGTTTGTCTATTCTAAGACTTTTATGGTTCCACACAAACTTTATGTTTGATTGATCTAAGTCCTTGAAGAATGTTGTCTGAATTTGAGTAAGGATTATATTGACTATATATAGCAGTTTAGGTAAGATGATCATTTTGATATTATTTTATTCTTCCAATCCATGAGCATGGAATGTTCTTCCATTTACTTAGGTCTCCTTCAATTTCTTTCTGAAGTGTTTTGAAGTTTTCATGGAATAGGTCTCTCATGTCTCTTATAAGGTTGATTCCTAGCTATTTAATAGTTTTGGATACTGTTTTAAATGGGATAGACTCTTTGATCTCTTTCACCGCAGAGATGTTATTCATATAAAGGAATCACTTTGTGTAAACTGGAGTAATAACTTTTCTGCTTTATACACTCTTAGTTTACATGGTGATAAAACTTGAAATGTTTTTAAGCATTCCGAGAATTACTAGATGAAAGTGTCAGAAATTTTATGAGGTTGATGTTACTCTGACCTTAATTTAAAAAAAGCCTTCTTCAGCCTTTGCAGTGTGATTAAAATCATACCTAACAGTTATAGAATTAGAATTGTATGGATATTAGACATTCATACTTTAAGACACAATTTATAATCTTCAATAAAATAAAAATAGGAGAAAAGTAACCATGCCCATTATTCCAATTTTATTTAGTCCAGTGCTGTTTCTTTTTATTTTATTAAACTTTATTTATTGATTGATTAATTGATTGATGGGTTGTTGAGGCCACACCTAGTGGTGCTTAGGGTTACTTCTGGCTTTGCACTCAGAAATCAGCCCTGGCGGGCTGGGGGACCATATGAGATGCTGGGAATCAAACTGGGTCCCTTCCGGGTCAGCTGCATGCAAGGCAAACATGCTACTGCTGTGCTATCTCTCTGCCCCCCCCCCCCCACTGTTGTTTCTTGAGGAATAATGTTGGGAACCAGTAGAAGCTGGGTGGGTGAAAGAATCTTCTAGAATCAAATCCAGTGCTCTAAGCAAAGTTCAATGAACTGTGGATAGGTAAATGCCATAATAAAAAGATGAACTGTGTAAATGTAAATGAACAAATAAAATGATCCGTTCCAATTGAAAGTGTTCCAAGAAGCCATACAAGACAGCCTTATCTTAAAAAAGTGGGTGAAAGCAAATGTGAGCATAAAGTTACAAGCAAATATATAGCTTGATTGATAGAGAAATGATCGATTGAAATGAGTCCTATATTGAATACATTTTTCCAGAAATTATTTCAAAGAGGGGGGAATCTTTTTCAAGTAAATAATTATGTTGAAAGAGGGATTAAGGGGCCCGGAGAGATAGCACAGCGGCGTTTGCCTTGCAAGCAGCCGATCTAGGACCAAAGATGGTTGGTTCGAATCCAGGTGTCCCATATGGTCCCCTGTGCCTGCCAGGAGCTATTTCTGAGCAAACAGCCAGGATTAACCCCTGAGCACTACCAAGTGTGGCCCAAAAACAAACAAACAAGCAAACAAACAAACAAAAAAGAGGGATTAAGGTCCAGAAGATAGTACAGCATTTACGGTGCCTGTTTTTCATGCTACTTTCCTGGGTTTTGATTCTCTGAGCATTGCTAGGAGTAAGGTCTGACCATTACCAGGTGTGACACAAAAAATGAAAAATGGATTCAATGAGCTGTTATTTACGAGCATTCAACCTCAGTGTGCATTCTGAAAGCTTCCTGCTTGCCACCATACCACAGAAGACTTGGTGTTTGTTTATGTATATATTGTGTGTATTAGGCATTGGACTAAATGCAAGATCACTAAATTACATCACTAGTCTCTGATTAATTTCTGGAAGGGGAGATTCTTGGGCCATACCTGATGAGGCTGAGAGGCAATTTCTGGCTCTGTGCTCTGTGCTTGTGAGACCATAGCTGCCACAGGAGCTCAAACTGAAGTTGTGGTAAACAGGGCAAGCACATTAACTTTTGTACTTTCTCCAACCCCTAATCTCAGCTAATTTTAAGTAATAAACTTTAATCATGTGTCTCTTTACCTATTTTTCTTTTGTTATAGCTCTTACTATTTTTTTTTCTGCCTTTGTGCAATTGGACACACACACGTATCAAGCTCTGAAAATTATACTCTAAATTTGCCTATTCTGGGCAGGGAAATTGGGCCAAAGCCAGAGCACATGTCTTGCAAGAGATCTCAAAAGTCATTCCCAGCTCTATCTACTCCTTTAGCTCCTTCAGGTTTAGCTCTGGGAGCCTCAGTAGGGCTACAGAGAATTACCACCACCTTCTTACTGGGCTTGAGTAGCTATCGCCCCATACTGAGCACTAAGCTATCAAACCCATATGTACTACTGGGCCAAGTACCACTAGGAGTATGCTCTGGTCCATAGCACTTCTGGGGAGGTTCCTTTAGTGGAGGGTCTCAGGTATGCCTATTTCTATGTGCGACTGTGTGTGTGTTCATGTGTGAGTGTTTGTAAGTAAACAACACCTATTTACTCTTCCCCAAAGCCTCTTTCTGTCTTTCTAGAATCCCTTCCTCTAGTCTCTCTCTTGCCTACTAACATAGACAACCAACCATGCATCTCTTTGTTTGTATGCTGTAGTTTGCTTTTCTAGAATTGTATATGATGGGATAATATAGCATGTATTCATTCAGTTTTTATTTGTATTTTCATAGTCAGCAATGTTTATGTTATGTTTCATAAAAGGGGGCGCACTCATTGGTGCTGATAGGGTATGACCCTGGGGATCACTCCATGCAGTCTTCAGGCTGGTAGTACAGAAGTGAAAGTACAGTATTTGGGCTAGCAGACTAGTGATTGGGGTTCACTGAGGCTACCCCCTGTAGTGTTTGGGGTGGTCTATATTGTACCTGGTATGAACTGAGGGTGATTTTTGATTATATAAACATACCTATATAATGAATATCTCTTTTTGGGGCATTGGGAGTAGGAACAGTGAGAATATGAGAATATGAGAACATATGAGAATTTCTAGGATAAAATTGATGGAATTTTCATCAGTGAAGCATGAGAAATGAGGGAGAAGGAGAAAACGTGAGTTTTACATTTCAAGGTCAAATATATGTTTCTGGTTTTATTTGATTAGGAATATCAAAATGTGTCCATTTCTTAAGTGCCTCTCACTTTACATTAGAATAAATGTAGAATAAAAATAATCTTATGATAAAATGTAAAATATGCATATTAGAATAAAAAGATGGTTTCTGCCATCATCTAGGTATGATGATATAAGTGAAAAATTATTTATTTGGTCCCTTCCATGCCTTACACCCCCTTTTTTTTTGAGAGAGAGAGAGAAAGAATCCTACATTATTTTTGGAAAATTATTTTTTTGTTAGTTTTTTGGGGGTGGGACACACCTGGTGGTGCTAAGGGCTTACTTCTGGCTCTCTGCTCAGCAATAATTTTTTATGGGGTTCAGGAGATTACATGGGGTGCCGGAGACTGGACCCAGGTTAACTTCATGCAAAGGCTACTCTCTGTACTATCTTTCTGACTGCCAGAATTACTTTGTTTGCTTTGGGGCCACACCCGGCACTGATCAGGGATTACTCTTGGCTCTGTGCTCAGAAATCACTCCTGCAGACTCGGAGGAGGGTGGGGCTTGAACCCAGGTCGGCTTCATACAATGCAAATACCATATCTGCTGTGCTACTGGTTCCAGCTTCAGTCACTTATTTTTGTTTGTTTGTTTGTTTGTTTGGTTGGTTGTTTGGTTGTTTTTTTAGGTCACACCTAGTGATGCTCACAGGTTACTCCTGGCTCTGTGCTCAGAAATCGCTCCTGGCTTGGGGGACCATATGGGACGCCAGGGGATTGAATCACGGTCCATTCTAGGTTAGCGTGTGTAAGGCAGAAGCCCTACTACTTGCACCACTGCCCCATGCCCCCCCCCCCCAAGACAGGATTCTTAAGAGTATCCTGAAAAAAAAAAACATATTCTTCTAAAGGATGTGATTCTGAGGAAGAATGTAGGCTTGAGCCTGCTGAGAGATAATTCTGTATTTGTAGATACTGAAAGTCAAGTCAGCAGAGAAAATAACTGAGATAAAAAGAGACAACCTTGTTGTTGAACTCTGCATTAAGTCACATCTGTCAGCTTTAGTTGAGGTTTAAAACATCTCCTCTCAGGGACTTTAGATTCATGTCTCCTCAAACAAACAAAAACAATAGCAAACACTCTGATATAAATTTGTCAAAGCTAGCATATGTTGGAAATGTCATGTTTTAAGATAAGTCGCATTATTAAAATCTAGCTTTCGGATGATTTACCTTCTAATTCATGTAGCAGAATATCTGAAAAAATGAGTGACCTGTTTAGAACAAGTTTATTAGACATGCCAGGAATCTATCAAACAATCTTTAGAGAGCTCCACTTCTAGGTTAATAAAAATAGCTGTATAGCATATTCCAAAGGAGAATCTGGGACGATGTTCAAATAACAAAAAAAAAAATCAAAGCAAACAGGCTCTGTGCCCAGACAACAAGCACATGCATTCATGGAGTGAGGAGCCTTTTGTCCATGATGCGTGTTTTCATGCATGTGCACATCATTAAATACTATGACACTGGTCAAAGAAAATGTCGCCAATAAGAGGCGTTAACATTAAAAGTGACTTTAGTGTACAGACAGACACAATGCCAGATTCAAGCAACTGCCATCTTGTTAGTCTCCATAGTATTCCATGATAATCTATACTATTTCCATTTTTCCTCATAACTATGTAAACATTGACTTTTGAATCTCCACTGTATAGTGCAACTCAATTATACAAATTTATTATCATTTTAACCAGGAAGTTTATTCCTTGTACATACCTCCTGAAAGAAAATATGTGGTCTTGGTAATAATGAAAACCATATTCTGGAGCCAGAATGCTTAGATGTTATAGTTCACAGAATGGTATTACAAAGGTACTATTTATTATACCCTTAATTTTTTTTTTTTGCCATATGGTAGCTCCTACTGTACAGACTTAAATAAGTGCCCTGAATTACTTATCTGTCTTCACTGTAAAGGAAATAAGGGATTCTTTGTGAATGGAGGGTTGATCTCTAGCTCTATAGCATGACCTCTTAAAGGAAGATTCGAGTCTCTGTGTAAGTTATCTATTGATGACTAGAAAATTACCCCCAAATTTAGTGGCTGTAATGGCTAATTTTATGTGTCAAATTGACTGCATCACAGGGTACACATACTTGCTTAAAGGAATGTTTGTGGGGGTGAATGGTTCTGGAAGGCTATTTTCAGATGAGATTTGCATTTGAAATCAGGAGACTGAGGAAAACAAATAGTCTTCTCCAATGTGGGTAGGCACCATCCAACCCACTGAAGGTCTAAGTAGAACATAAAGATGAGAGAGGAAAGAGAGAGTGAGAGAAATAGAGAAAGAAGAAAGAAAGAAAGAAAGAAAGAAAGAAAGAAAGAAAGAAAGAAAGAAAGAAAGAAAGAGAGAGAGAGAGAGAGAGAGAAAGAAAGAAAGAAAGAAAGAAAGAATGAAAGAAAGAAAGAAAGAAAGAAAGAAAAGAAAAAGGAAGGAAGGAAGAAAAAGGAAGGAAGGAAGAAGAAAGGAAGAAAGGAAAAAAGAAGAAAGGAAGAAAAAAGAAAGAAGAAAGAAAGAAAATAGAAAATTGGATCACTGCACTGCATGAAGTGAGACATTAGTCTGTTTTGGGGTCTTACCTGGAGGTACAATTAGTGCTGGATTAAGGCCGGGTTGATTATCAGCACTCTATCTATTATTGAGACATTTTCTTCTAATTTGGGGGCATACTATGTGCTCTCTGAATCTCAGAACTCTATCTTGAGCCTCCAGTTTTCAGAAAACGGTGGACCTTCTCAGCTTCCATACCCATGAGCCCATCAGTCCCTTATAATACACCTCTTTGATTACCAGGAAAATGAATCCGAGGGCCATTTGAGAGATGGTCTACTTCAGTCTACATCTTAATCTCAAGTTCTAAAATAAAGAAATAACAAGATTTAGTCCTCCCTTCCTATAACAAACTTAATACCAATCTCAAGCACAAAACCAGGAGCATAATTCGAGTTGAGGGTAAAAATTGAGCCAAGCTAATGAAGTCATATTAAGTATTTTCATCATCTTCAGGACAATGAAAAGCATCCAATTCAGAGTTCATCCAGTATATGTTGTTTAGGTGAACCCCAGGCCACTATTTATTTACAAATATTTACCCAAGATCCTAATTGGTATATCCTTCATTGTCTCCATAAATACTACAATGTACATACCACCAAATTATGGATATTTAGAACAGAAATGTATTGAGTTACCTTTAGATTGGCCAAACTGTAATGCAATCAGAAGCTTGGATAATACATGCAGCTAAGGTAACTATAAATACAAATATTAGTGTCTTTATTTTTTAATATTAGTGTCTTAATAATTCTATTAGCAGTTAAAGTTTGGGGAGGCCACATACAAATTATGCTTGAGGGATCTTGCGGTGCAGAGATTAGTCTTTTAGGCCATATTTCTAGCCCCAATGGTTGAATTTGAAGTGAATAGTTTTCATGTCTACTTTTCTTTACTATATCTTTTTTTCCCTGAAAATAAAAGTTACTATTTTTATCTTTGAAGAGTTAACATAATTTCATTGTATAAGGAGAGACTCATGCTGAAAAAGTTCTAGAATGCTTACACTGTGTTTGAGACAGACATCAGATAGTAACAGAGTTTTAAATTTCATACTTTATTTGTATTACTGACATGTTCTTTCAATCAGGTATCACATTAGCCTACATGAGCACAAAGTCAGAACTAAAGAAATCACATTGAAGTCAGCTATTGGTTTTCTAAAATAGAAGGCAGGGGATAAATTTTTGGTTCCATAGAGATATCAAAATCTGCCATATTTTTATATAGTCTTTTAATTTATTTTTTTTTGTTTGTTTGTTTTTGGGTCACAACCGGCAGCACTCAGGGGTTACTCCTGGCTCTACGCTCAGAAATCGCTCCTGGCAGGCTCGGGGGACCATTTCGGATGCTGGAATTTGAAGCAATGACCTTCTGCATGCAAGGCAAATGCTTTACCTCCATGCTATCTCTCCGGACCCATATTTTTATATATTCTTTTAGCCTTCAATTTTTGGCACAGAATAATTTTTCTCAGCTTTCAACTTTAGCTCTTAGAGTAAATGTAAAAGATTTTGTGTATATCACCTCACAACCAGCTTGTTCTTAGGAACTTCCTTTCCGTTTCTTCCACCCCGTAAAGACAATTCTCCAAACTACCTCACAGGCTAAAGTGTAATGACACATGCAGGACCCAATCATGAAAAGAGCAGGCAGAAAGCTTCTGTGCTAAAGAGTCAGGGCCCACTCCACCATCCAATGGACTGGGCCCAAGGCCACATTTCATTGAAAGAAAACTAGAAACAGTATGAACCTAACCGAAGGCCTGAGCTCTCCAGACTGAGCTTTAGAGCTGAGTTCTGATTAAGTGCAAATTTTTCTTTTCTTTCTTTAAAAAAAAAATGGAGGGGCCGGAGAGATAGTACAGTGGTAGGAGATTTGCCTTGCATGTGGCCAACCCAGTAGGTACTTGGTTCCATTTCTGGCTTCCCAGATGATCCCCCCAGTCTGCCAAGGGCGATTTCTGAGTGCAGAGCCAGGAGTAACACCTGAGCACTACTGGGTGTGGCCCAACAACCAACCAATCAACAATCAATAAAGTTTAAAAAATAAAAATTGAAAAAAATGGCACAAATCTAAACTTAAAATGGGCCTGTTATATATATATATATATATATATATATATATATATATATAAACTTAAAATGAGCTGGAAGGGCAATGACAGTTGGTATAGGATGCACCTGAGGAAAATTGGTAGAGAGAGGTGGATATTGGTGGTGGGATAGGCCCTGATTCATTCTATGTCTGAAACCCAACTATGAAGGACTTTGTAAATCATAATGGTTTCAATAAAATTGAAATTTTGAAATAAACAAAAAATGGCACAGTTGTGAGAGAGAGTGGCTAAGGTGCTTGCCTTGCACGGACCTGATCCTTGTCACCTCTCAAGATCCCCTTGGACCCCACCAGAAAAGATGTGTGGTTATAGCTCCAAAATCAAATTGAAAAAAAGAAAAAAAAAGAAAGGGAGGAAGGAAGGAAGGAGGGAAGGAAGGAAGGAGGGAAGGAAGGAAATAAAGAAGGAAGGAAGGAAGGAGGGAAGGAAGGAAATAAAGAAGGAAGGAAGGTAGGAAGGAAGGAACGAACGAAGGAACGAAGGAACGAAGGAAGGAAGGAAGGAAAAGAAATGGCCTAAGGAGCCCAAATCTGGAAGGATGGTTGGCCTTGTTATACAAACTTTAGCATCAGGCCTTGCCAGGGTGCCCACCACTGGGAACCAGACAGTCATCTAAGGAAAATAAAAATGCCAATGCCTCCAGTTGTCCTGGCAGTAACATAAATGGAACTGGGCAAGCGAGACTTATGAGTTATCTGGGGCATTTTTAAGCCCAACCAACTTCAGGACAATTCTGTAAATTCAGTTTTGCCAGCAGGGGACGCCTGTAAACATCATTTCCAGCCAGAGTCTGGGTAGGTGCCTGTGTTTGGGCAGCAGTTTCTTATGGAATATAATTTGATGACATTTTCCAAGCAGCATGGGAACATTTTTCCAAGCAGTGGAGCATGCTACAAGGCTACTTTGATTTCCAGAATCAATGGTAACAGCCTCAACCTGAGAGTTGGGGCTCAGAATTTTCTTCAGTTGACTACTTTTTGAAAATAGTCACTGTAAGTCACCTTAGTAGCAATTTATGACTCATATTGTTTCTTTCCACCCCACCCCAACTTCATGTCTTCCATCAGCCCAATGCTCTTCTTCAGAGTCTCACCCTCAGGCTTAAACCTTTGGGGAAGGAGCTGGGAATAGCTGCACTTTAGTTTCTTGCCTGTGGCTTCTTAAAGAAACCTAATGTTTAGAGATTCATCACCCAGGGAAGTCATGCAAACAAAGGTCTTGAATCCAGTACCTGTGAAGAGGCACCTACTGGGTGAAAGTTGTCATTTATTTGGGATTAACAAGCAGGGACCTTATCAGGGATTCAAGTAAGACACACACACACACACACACACACACACACACACACACACACACACACTTTCTTTCTTTCTTTTTCTTTTTTATAATATCTTTATTTAAACATCTTGATTACAAATATGATTGTGATTAGGTTTCAGTCATGTAAAGAACACCCCCCTTCACCAGTGCGACATTCCCACCACCAATGTCCCAAATCTCCCTCCATCCCACCCCACCCCCACCTGTATTCTAGACAGGCTTTCCAGTTCCCTCATTCATTCACATGGTTATGGTAGTTCTCGGTGTAGTTATTTCTATAACTGCACTCACCACTCTTTGTGGTGAGCTTCGTTAAGTGAGCTAAGTGAGCTGGAAGTTCCAGCCCTCCTCTCTTAGTCTCTGAGGATTGTTGCAAAAATGTCTTTCATTTTTCTTAAAACCCATAGATGAGTGAGACTATTCTGCGTCTATCTCTCTCCCTCCTTCTTATTTCACTCAGCATGTTAGATTCCATGTACATCCATGTATAGGAAAAATTCATGGCTTCATCTGTCCTGATGGCTGCATAATATTCCATTGTGTATATGTACCACAGTTTCTTTAGCCATTCATCTGTTGAAAGGCATCTTGGTTGTTTCTAGAGCCTGCCTATTGTGAATAGTGCTACAATAAATATAGGTGTGAGGAAGGGATTTTTGTATTGTATTCTTGTGTTCCTAGGGTATATCCCTAGGAGTGGTGTCACAAAGAATGAGAACAATCAATGCTGGCAGGGATGTAGAGAGAAAGGAACTCTTATCCACTGCTGGTTGGAATGCCTTCTAGTCCAACCTTTATGGAAAGCGATATAGAGATTCTTCCAAAAACTGGAAATTGAGCTCCCATTCGACCCAGCACACACTCACTTTCAGGATCATGCAAACCACGGGTGAATTTTGGCTTTAGTTGAACATGTTGATGTTTTGGTCATCATGGATTCTTTGAATTACCTATGCTTTTTTTAAAAACAAAATGTTGCATTATGATATTATTCATCTTGAATCATGAGTTTTTTTTTCATTCTTTACATCCTAGCAAGGGCCTCTCTCCCTTCACCTGAGGGACAGTTTTGGAGAGTTTCACAACAGAATAAAACTCCCTTAAACCTTTTTAGGAAATCCATCAGCACCTTGAAAAGGTGCTGTTGAATCCCCATCTACTTTGGTTGTCTAAGTTTGGCTCTCACGATTTCATTATTGTTGACTCCGCGGTCTAAACATTTAAATCTATCTTTCCTTAACACCACCAATGCACTGAATTCAACTTGACCCTTTTTCCCATTACTTTACATCTGTCTTTCCCTTATTCCACTCAATTTCTTTTCTTCTTTTTACTATATTCTGGGGCCAAGAGTCTTCTAGACAACCCCTATTTAAACCATTGTGTTTCCTTCTGCAGTTATTCTAAATACCACATATAAGTGATATCATTCTGTATCTTATTCTTCTTTTGGCTTACTTCATTCAACATGTTATCTTCCAGTTCCACCCATGTTGCAATGAATTGCATGATTGCATCATTCCTTAGAATACTATGGAATATACCATTGCATATATGCACCATGTTTTCATGATCCACTCATCTGCTATTGGACATCTAGGTCGACTCTAACTTTGTTGGATTGAATGCTGTGGTGAACAGAGGTGTGCCATATTCTTTTAAATAAATAATTTTTCTATCCTGAGGATAGATACCCAAAAGTGAAATTGCTGGATCATATAGCAGCTCTATTCTGAGTTTACTGAAAGTCCTCCATACTGTTTTTCTTAGGGATAAACCCAGACGTTTCCACCAGTGATGTATGAGGGTTCCTTTTCCTACCACATCCTTGCCAACCCAGATATGCCCCTGTCTTTTTGATATGTGCCATCCTCTCTGGTGTAAGATGATATTTCATTATTGTTTTGATTTGGAATTTTCTAATGATGAGTGATGGTGAATGTGTTTTCATGTGCCTGTTGGTCATCTGTTGGTCTTTCTCAGAAAGATATTTATTCATTTCCTCTCCCCATTTTTCTTTTTTTTTTTTTTTGGTTTTTGGTTTTTGGGCCACACCCGGCGTTGCTCAGGGGTTACTCCTGGCTATCTGTTCAGAAATAGCTCCTGGCAGGCACGGGGGACCATATGGGACACCGGGATTCGAACCAACCACCTTGGGTCCTGGATCGGCTGCTTGCAAGGCAAACGCCGCTGTGCTATCTCTCTGGGCCCCATCTCCCCATTTTTATGAACTTTTTTATTTCTGGGGGGTGGGGTTAATCTTTCAGTACTTTGTATATCCTAGGTATCAACCTTTTTTTTTTTTTTTTTTTTTTTTTTTTGGGTTTTTGGGCCACACCCGGTAACGCTCAGGGGTTACTCCTGGCTATGTGCTCAGAAGTTGCTCCTGGCTTGGGGGACCATATGGGACACCGGGGGATTGAACCGCGGTCCGTCCAAGGCTAGCGCAGGCAAGGCAGGCACCTTACCTTCAGCGCCACCGCCCGGCCCCGGTATCAACCTTTTTATCTGATGTGTTGTGGCAAATATTTTCTCCCACTTAGTTAGCTGCCTTTTAGTTTTAGCCATGTTTCTTTTTATGCACAGAAACGTTTACATTTGATGTAGTTCCATTTGTTCTGTAAGCTTTGCCATTGGTATCCGATCTCTGAAGATTCCTTTGAAGAATAAGTCTTGGAGCATTCTGCTTATGTTTTCCTCAATTAATTTTATAGATTCAAGTCTGATGGAAAGGTCTTTTATTCACTTTAAGTTGATTCAGTTGGAATCTTTTTTACCTGTTGTTATAACACAGATAGAACCTAAACATGTAATGCTTTTTTCTAATGAAATATTTTAAGTGAGTGGCTGGAGTGTTAATATACCGGGGAGGGCAGTTTCTTTGCATATTGTAGACCCAGGTTTGATCCTCAACTTCCCACACATTCCCCCGAGCCTGCCAGGAGTAATCCTAGAACACTGCTGTGTGTATCCCAGAAACCAAACAACAACAACAACAACAACAACAAACTTTTGGTTAAGTTGAGGGGTCAAAAAATAGTACAGTGGTTATGACATATGCCTAGCATGTACCTGAGGCAGTTTGATTCTTGGCACTTCACTGAGTGTTGGAGGCTCTCAGTCACTGCACAGTATGACCCTGGAGGCTGCTTCCATGATCTAGTTGGCCCAGGTATGCCCAGTACCATGGCCAGAGCAGCCATTGCATCCTTAGGCTCTTCCTCTGAACTGGATTCAGTCAACTGACCAACTTGACCATCTGAGTTGATCAAGAACTGAGAGTGGGGGCCTCAGGCCTCCTGAACAGGGTTTAAAAGCACTCCCCTCAATCCCTCCCAACAGAGATTTTAGTTGAAAGAAATCACAGTGGTTACTACTGGATGCATCTGCTCTTTTTATGTACTGATACAATGTAGAATAGGATGGTCTTTTAATTTTTTATTCATTTTTGGTTTATAATATTATACTGACATGTCATTTTCTAATTTCAACACTATACCCATCATGTTTTTTTTTTTTAAGGAGACACACCGAACAGTGCTCAGAGTTTAATCCTTCCTCTGTGCTCAGGGATCACTCCTAGTGTGCTTGGGGAACCATTAGGGATGTCGGGAATCAAATCTGGGTTGACCACATGCAATACAAGTGCCTTACCCACTGTACTATATCTCCTGGATCATAGAATAGGATAAAGTCTTATTATAAAATGTTTAATAAAAGCATTTTTCTTTCAAAGAAATAGGGTACTAGAAAGACAGTACAGCAGGCAAGGGCATTTGCCTTGCACGCACTCAACCCAGAGTTTGATTTATGGATACCCATGTGGTCCTTTGAGTCTTACCTTTGAGTCAGGGTCCTGACTCATGTGTCCCTCATGGGTCCTTGCCATTGTGTCCTTTACTCAAAAAAACGAAGGTGACAAGTTGTCTTATAATTTAGATAATTAAGTTATCTAATCATCATGAGGAAAATGCTATGTTTTGAAATAAATATCATATACATATTTTTTTTTTTGGTTTTTGGGGCCACACCCGGTAATGCTCAGGGGTTACTCCTGGCTATGTGCTCAGAAGTTGCTCCTGGCTTGGGGGACCATATGGGACACAGGGGGATCGAACCGCGGTCCGTCCAAGGCTAGCGCAGGCAAGGCAGGCACCTTACCTTCAGCGCCACCGCCCGGCCCCAAATATCATATTTTTAACATTAAAAAATAATAGGATAAAGTCTTAGTCACTATACTCCACTCTACTCACTTGAATTTTGCAAGGCTAAAGGACTACCTGAGGTGTGCTAATTTTGTCTAATTAGAAATTCCAGATGATTTATAAAGACTTCAACGGCTTAATATTTTGATTTAATCTGTGCTGAAGTAAAAATTAAAACAAACTGCATAAACAAATCTGTTTACTTCCATTATTATTTTATTTTTTTCCTTGCATGAGGCTATTTTTTATGGCATGAGGCTATTTTTTGAGACTGTCTTTTAGAGCATATAGACAATGCTTTAGACAATAAATTGACTAAGCACAGAAGAAAATAGGAATTTGTCTGGAGTCAAATCAAATAGGTTCATTCATGATAATAATTAATCCCATGTAATTATTTCAGATTCTCTTTAGTAGTAGCAAAAATTGACCTCAGAAAGAGGTAGTATTCTATTTGGTCCCATTAATTTAATGATTTTTATAAGTCATAAAAAAATTCCTGGAAAATTTAGGAATAAGGAATTTGCATCTTACTAAGGGATCAGGGAAATGGTTCATGCTGGATGTATATACTCAGGACTGGAGCACATGCTTTGCCTGATGACTCGCCTGGTTTCCTGAACATGCTGGGTGTGACCTCAAAATAAAAACAAAATTGTGTGTGTGTGGATGTGTGTGTAAACTGAGAAGAAAATAAAAACAACAGATCACATGTAGTAAAACATTAACATTTGTAAATCAAGTGAAGAATTTACAGAACCTCCATTGTTCTAATTTTGCAGCTTTCCATACACTTAACATTTGAAGATGGTTTTCAAAATAAATAATTATATTGTCCATCTATCATGTAGTTTCACATAGATACTGATTTTTAAAAATTACATATACAGAAATCCCAATATTCTATTTCTAAAGGAGACAAAATATTAGGGATTCTCAGTGTTTGCCAGAATTAGAAAGCCAGAGAAATGCAGTGTGTTAAATGACCCAATTATGTTGAAACAAAGATGGACTATAGCTATGTAGCTGCGTTGGCCTTGGACAGATTGTTTCTAATTCAAAATAAAAATCTGAGACCCAAGCCAGAATCACATATGCATAACTATGTATAGTTATTAGCGGCATGGTGTTATTTAATTTATATATACAGACATATATACTCTTCATCTATCTATCTATCTATCTATCTATCTATCTATCTATCTATCTATCTATCTATCCATCCATCTAAGCCCTATACTTCCATCCATCCACCCACCCATCCATCCATCCATTCATCCTATCTATCTCTCTTTCTCTATCTATCTATCTATCTATCTATCTATCTATCTATCTATCTATCTATCTATCTATCTATCTATCTATCTATCTACATACCTTTCTTTCTATCTATCTATCTTTCTATCTATCTATCTATCTATCTATCTATCTATCTATCTATCTATCTATCTATCATCTATCTATCTATCTATCTATCTACCTTTCTATCTATCTACCGTTCTATCTCTCTATCGCTCCATCTCTCTCTCTCTCTCTCTATCTATCTATCTATCTATCTATCTATCTATCTATCTATCTATCTATCTATCTATTTTGGGTGGTGAACCACATCCTGCGATTGCTCAGGTCTACTCCTGATTCTGTTTTCAGGGTCACTCCTGATACTATTCAGGGAAACATATGTAGTGCCACGGATTCAAACCAGGTCAACTACTTGCAAGACATGCTCTTAACTTCTTTTACTATCTCTCTTGGCCACCTCTAAAGTCTTTTAAAGTAGTGTACATAGATTGACACATAACCCTTAGACCTTGGCAAAATAAGTAAATTTAAAATTGGCTTTACTGGTGGCACCACTGTAAATGCTTTGAAAATCATTTATACATTGATTTCTTATTTTCTGGTTCTAGAAATTTGTGTGTGTGTGTGTGTGTGTGTGTGTGTGTGTGTGTGTGTGTGTGTGTGTGTGTGTGTGTGTGTGAAGGAATGTCATACCAACCATTGCTCAGGGTTTACTCTTCACTCTGTTCTCATGGGTCACTGTCGGGAACATGTAGGCTGATGGGGAGCAAACCCGGGTAGGCCACATGAAAAGCAAATGTAAATAAAAAGCAAAGTAAATACAGCAAATTTACTGTTGTAGTGTTGCTCTGGTACCTTCCATAAATAATTTTTATTATTAGGTTTTTGGGTCACACTCAGTGGTGCTCAGGTTACTCCTGGCTCTGAGCTCTGAAACCACTCTGGTGGGCTCAGGGGATGAGCATATGGGATACCAAGGACTGAAATAGGTTTGCCACGTGCAAGGCAAACACTATCTGTTGTATTATCGCTCTGGCCCCCAGAAATTATTTTTATAACGCATATTAGTTCCTTCCATATTAAAGATAACTATCTTTTTTTTTCAAGCAAGGAGAATTATTCAGACAATTTACACAAATCTTTCTTCACTGTCGTGAACCCCTTCCCAGAAATTTCCATACCACGTTTCTTGTATAACTCACCCTCCCCCAGCATCAGAGGCACATAAATAGTGAGTGTTGAAAGGATTAGGGGGTTTGTATGAGCAAATTGCCACCAGCTGTCTGAGGCTTTGCCATAATTTGTTTCCTTGAGGTTTTTGTTACATTTGACAGACAGGAGGGAGATAGGTCTGAAAACACACACACACACACACACACACACACACACACACACACACACACACACACACACGCACGCATGCATGCATTCTCTCAGACATACAGGAGAAGGAAGCGTATAAAAGCAAAAGGAAAGAAATAATCCACACAGTTTTTGTCTTTGGAATTCAACCTGTGAGGGAACCAACCCATTCAGCTTCCTTACTAGTGTCTTGGCTTCATGCAGCAAATCAGACAGCAGAGAGAGAAAATCTGGGACATTGGCCCAGCCTTAGAGAACATGTTGAAGCAGAACTGAAATGAAAACTCGTAATTTCTTTTCAGAGCTGGAATTTTACCTGTTATGTGGACATGAAAAGAAAAGAGTTACGATTTATTTTTTTTTTCTGTTTAAATTTGAGGACACTCCTAAGCAATGCACAGGGGTGCCAGGGGGGCAATTTCTGGTGCAATTAGAACAACTTAGGGCCAGCTCTTTCAGAGCTGGGGTAGAGATGATGCATAGTGGTTTGCCCTCAGGCTGAGCCTGGTGAACTTTGGTTTATTGAATCTATAAACTGTGCTGGGTGATGGATTAAAGACTTGATAATTTATTTTCTTCTCCTAATTATTTATTAGGTACTTATAATTAATCATCTTATTTTGTACATGAGAACACTTGAACAGGATTTAAAGAATTTGTGCAAATCATAACTTAACTTGAGATCAAGACTCTAGTGGAGAATTTTCTACCAGACCCCCATAGTGACCATCACTAGGCTCTCTAACTTTCCCAAAACTCACTCAGGGGAATCTGGCAATATTTTTCCTTCTTCCAGTAAAAATTAAAACTGAATAGTAAAATTTTGGGGAGGTGGCAAACTTGCAGGGCTCAGAAGACATGCCTGGTGAACTACCTCCGTTTGTGGTGCTAGAGTTTGACTAGGTTCATGGCCACAACTTGTACTATTGTGCCTAAAAATGTAAGCTTCAAAGCACTGTATATTTCAATTATAATATGTCATAATTAAAAAAATCTAAGCAGGGCCCGAGCAATAGCATAGTGGATAGACTGTTTGTCTTGCAGGTGGCTGACCTAGGTTCAATCCCCAGCAACTCATCTAGTTCTCCAAGCTTACCAGAAGTGATCTCCGAATATAGTGCCTGGCGAAAGTCCTGAGCACATCTGGCTGTGCTCCCCAACAGAAAAAATGAACAAAACCCCATTATTCCGAGTATTCTTGAGGATCCTCTTTTAATAGACCTGTTTTATGAAGCAGAACTTAATTAATGATTCATTTCTTTAGGTATTTTTGTACCTTTATTGCAGCACATGACACAATATGACTTGCATCACTACCATTTGGTGAATATTTATCCATCACATTACACTAACTGGACAAAAAAAACACATAGTCCAGTGTCTACCCTATATCCTGTAGTGTTTGCTGAACTAAAACTACCTTGAATGAATCAAATTGCTTCTCAATTTTTTAAGATGATGGTAAAAATGTAAGTGCCATGAGCATTGTCTACCTCTGAACGCAAACTTATTATTCACTTAGGAAATGAAGACTTTAACAAAATCCCCCTTCCCACCGTAAGTAGTTCTGCTTTTTTTTTCCAAGAATTGTTTTCCAATCACTCATATACTGTTTCAAATTTTGATTTTTACTGCTCTGAGGCACAGCTACCACTTTTCCTATCATGTGTTCTGTCCTCAGAGCCATATATCCCTGGTTCCTGCCCAGCTCCAGTTATTGAAGGCAGATCATTTTGATTTGTGTGCATAGGGAGTCTTTCCTTGCAGCTACCTGCATGATCTGGGGACAGGCATAGCTGGCCAAGTCTAGTTCTACACAATAAGATGCTCTGTTGCAATAATAATGCATATAAAAGACCTGAATATATAATTTCCATTGTACTTGTGGGGAAATCTGCAGCTTTTCACCTCATGAAACTCTAGTTTTATTACACATAGAATGTAATATATGTAATAAATACTTCAGTTTTAATAAAATTCCAGTTTTATTTACACATTAACTGCTTCTCTAATTGGCCTATCATGTCGTCTTTTGAAGTATCCTTTGTCAGAACGGTTGCCTTAAATACCAGGCAAGTGTGCTTATTTATTTTTGCTTGTTGTCAATCTATACTATAAACTTTAAGCTTATTGAAGAAAAAATCTCTCTGTTGTTTTTTAAACTTTTTTAAAAAAATGATTTCTTACCATTTTTGCAAATGTCAGTGTATAGAGGTGTAGAGAGTAGTACCTGACACATAAACATCTTTAATACATAGTTTTTGAATGAATGAGATAATTAGGGATTATGTGCATATTTTTGGAGGTGGTTATTGTTGCTGTGGTGCTGTGTGGTACAGCACGAACAACTAGAGATAGGTATTGGATCATATGATGTATGGTCTAGACTTTGATCCATATACTCAGCCTCAACTGTGAACATATTAAAGCATTATGCCCATTGTCGATTGTTGCCAATAATGTGCTTCAAAACTGAGAGGCACAAAACAGGTCCTATTTTATTAGACATCATAACACTGTAGGTCAGGATTTGGGGCCTATCTTTGAACAATTTCTTTCCTGGTGATGTTGACTGGACCAATGATTGGTCTTTGGCTAAAGGCTCCTATGCAGGTCTCCATGCACCAGGCATAGAATGAATAAAGTCTGACTTCAAGTAGACTGTGGAGTGATGTTTTAGCATAGTCTCAGTATCTATTCTTGGTTTCTTCAACAGCATGTCAGAGACCTGTCATAGCAGCTCCTTACATCAAAAGGCCAGGATGGAGGCGACAAGGCTCAATATTACTAGTAATTGAATCTGTAATCATCATTGGTCTATGATCAAATACCAAATTCTCCATTGGTCAAGCATGTTGCCAAGACTCACCCAGTCACCAGGGAGAGAAAAATTAGACCCACCTCTCAATGTGAGAACAAACAGAGCATTTTCATTACCTTTAATCCACTACTTGACTTTACTGTTGGCAACATTCATATACAAAATATAATCCTTTCCCTCAAAAAAACCCTAAAGTTTCATACTGTAACAGCTCAAAAGTCCAGAATATCCTCCTTTAATTCAACTCCAAGTAATGATAATGCTCCTGGTTTACAGCTAAGTTATTTTCTCATGATCTGTTCTTTGATTCTTAGTTCCTTCTTAGTTTTGCTTAGGACATGGTTCTTGTTCAATGCCTGGTAACTTTCTCATACTGTTTCCTTTACTACAAAATTGAGATTTTAAGGCATATTTCTCTATGTACTACATTAAGTCCTTTTAGCTTATGCTTAAATACTTCATTTAAAAAACTTGAGGACCTCTCATATTAATTTGTAATCTGTGATTATCATTTATTCTGAGAAAGCCAAACCTACATTTCATTGAAAAATAAATTTTTGTGGGACTGCTTGGGAGGTTGCTATGGAAAAATGAGTCTTAAGCTTCCTAGAAACTCTAGTTGTCTATTTTAAAGACACACCCTGAGGATTTTTAGAGGCCTTTTTTTTTTTTTTTTTTTTTTTTTTGCGGGGGAGTGACTTCCCCAGCAGTGCCTGGGCAACTTTCAGGCATACGTGGCTCAGCTGAGCTGGGGATAGTTTTGGTACTCAGTCACCGCCATGATGGGAAAACCAGGATCACAGCTAATAGAACTGTGGTGCCAAGGATTGAACTTGGAGCCTCACAAATGTAAGACATGCTCTCTAATTCTTTCACTGCACCTTTCAGTTCCTTAGAAGTTTTTTTGTGTGTGTGTGTGTGTGTGTGTTTTGCTTCACTGAAATGGTGCATAGAGAGCACAGAACCACTGAAATAATACATTAAGCCTAGAGTTGATTTTTCACTCTAAAGAGAGTTATTTTGAAAGTTTTTGTTATATATGATGACAGCAGGCAAGAAAAGCCAAATTAAAACTAGCAAGTCTTAACAAATTTATTTTAAATTTCGCTTAAAATATCAATGGTAAAAATAAGGAGAACAGTTCATCACACTAAAGATAAAGATATCTTCAATTATTCACTGGTTAAGAAAGTAGAAGCAAAGATGAGCAAATAAACTACATCAAACTACATCAAATGTTTCTGTACTGCAAAAGAAACAATGACCAGAATAAATATACACTCCACAGATTAGGAGAGAGTATTGTCTAACCATTCAATTGGATAAAAGGTTGATCTGCAAGTTGTATAAAGCATTGATAGGACTTTACAAGAAAAAATAAACTAACTCCATCAAAAAATTGGGAAATAGATGGACATTTTCTTAAAGGAGACATACAAGTCATTGAGAAGTATATTGAAAATGCTTTAAAATAGTTACCATCAGGGAAACTCAAATTAAAACAATGAATCTAATCTATACCAGAGAAATTGGTATACACAACAAAGAATAAAAACAGTGAGTATTGGCCTGGGTGCAAGAATAAAGGGGCCCTTTTCACTGCTGGTGGAAATGTTGACTGATACAACACTTTTAGAAAACAATATGGACACTATTTACAAAACTAGAAAATGAGTTCCCACAGTATCCAGAAATTCCATTTCTTGGCATCTATTCCAGAAACCCAGAAATTCTATTTAGATCTTTGCACTCCTATGTTCACTATAGCACTATTAACAAAAGCCAAAATCTGGAAACAATCCAAGTGTCCAAGAACAGATGCATGGGTCAAGAAACTGTGATAATGTGTGACAATATTGCAGTGGAATATATTACTGTGATAAGAATAGAATACTACTTTACTCTAAGAAAATATGAAATCATGCAATTTGCTGCTTTGTGAATGAATCTAGATGCTCAGTGAAGTTAGTCAGAGATAGCGGGCAGACACAAAATGATTTCTTTTGTATGTTGAATATAAAGAACCATAGTAGGGGTGGGGGGTAACAAATGCCCAAATCTGGGACTAAGATCTGATCCTCAGTGGAAAACTTAGTACTACAGATATGGGGTGATATTGGCACAATGATGGAAGAAAGTGGCACTTTGGTGCAGAGTGGCATTTTATTATGAATTCCTACCACTCAAAGCTTTGTAAAACATAGATCACATAATTGCCTAAAAGAAAAGAAAAACAATATACACAATGGAATATTATGCAGCTGTCAGGAGAGATGAAGTCATGAAATTTTCCTATACATGGATGTACACGGAATCTTTTATGCTGAGTGAAATAAGTCAGAGAGAGAGAGAAAAAGGCAGAATGGTCTCACTCATCTATGGGTTTTAAGAAAAATGAAAGACATTCTTGCAATAATAATTTTCAGACACAAAAGAGAAAAGAGCTGGAAGTTCCAGCTCACCTCAGGAAGCTCACCACAAAGAGTGATGAGTTTAGTTAGAGAAATAACTACATTTTGAACTGTCCTAATATTGAGAATGTATGAGGGAAATGGAGAGCCTGTTTAGAGTACAGGCGGGGGTCGGGTGGGGAGGAGGGAGACTTGGGACATTGGTGATGGGAATGTTGCACTGGTAATGGGTGGTGTTCTTTACATGACTGAAACCCAAACACAATCATGTATATAATCAAGGTGTTTAAATAAAATTTTAAAAAATCTGAAAAAAAAAGAAAAGAAAAACAAAAAATCCTCAGAAGTTCTTTTCTGAAAAAATAATGTTAGCTCGTTTCTTTTTCAATTCCGTATCTTATCACATGTAGTTAAAAGAAACTGGTCAATAGACCTTAAATTCTGTCTAAAAATTACCTTTTACAGACTCACACATTCACTAGGTACATTTATGTTCTCCAATATTCCTAATAATAATGGTTTGCTTAGTTTATGCCGTAATGTCACACTAAACTTTTCACTTCCCTAGTAAGATGGCTTCTACTATTCTCCAATCTTTCCACAATATTATACGATGATCTGTAAATTGGTTTACTGTTACACAAATACTTACCTCTCCAGCACTTTCTCCAGAGCATGCTCTTCTGCACCAATGACTTTAGACTTCACCATGTAACCTATTTTGAGAAATGAAATATAGAAGAGACAATCTGTCAGTTGAGAGCAGAGATTCTGAATGACATTGTGCATTTTTACAAACTCTCTCTCTCTCTCTTTCACTCCTGCATGCTACACGAGTAGCTATTCTCCAAGTAGTTGTTGCCTCTTTGATGTGAGTCCTGGAATAAGCAACACATGGAATCTATGTCTTTGAATTCACTGTATTTTTTGTTAATTTTTTTGCAGTATCATTGTGATTTACAAAAGTAGAAATGTGTATGCTTCAGGAATACAGTCTGTTGCAATACCAGATTCACTGATAATTGCCAATAGCTCTCCACCAGTATTCACATGGCTCTTTATTTAATACATGCAATTTAAAACCAACAATGAATCTCTCCTCAAAAAATGTATTTATGCATGAAATACAAGCATAATTTTGAGTTAAAAGATAAATTTTAAAGACTAGAGAGAAGATCCTAAAACTCTAGCGTTGATTATCTCTGAATATGACAGTTATTTACATTTCTGTTAAAAATGTGAAATATTAAAAAAACAAAAAAGTGAATATTTAAATTTTATTAATTTATCAAAATTTTATTAGTATTTAAATAATATTAAATTTAAGTTTTGAATATTTTAAACATTTAAATTATGTACATAATTTAAAAAATAAATATTTAAAGAATATTTTACAAAGAATATGTCATAAACTTTATAGAAAATATTTATTTTTAATAGTAAATACTTTACAGATTTCCTCCAGAGACCTTTTAGTTTAAAAATACAATCATTTTAAAAGTTAGGGCCTGGAGACAGGGTAGTTGTCTAAATCTAGTAGTCCATAATTTGATGTAAGACAAAGCTAAAAATAGGACCAGCTTCGATATGGAGGGTGGAAATCTGACCCTACTTGCTTTTTAGCTTTTGGCCACAGAGGTAGCAGATTTTTTTGACAGGTGGCCTTTGAACCTTATCTTAGGTCAAACCAGACCTTAAAAATGCTTTCCCTAAAGACAGTCTAATTCAGTAGCCATGTGGTGTCTGGTACAGATATAATATCAAAACTGAAGGATCCAGAGTAGACAGTCCTTCCCGATACTCCAATTTGTAACATTATTCTCTTCTTCAACCCTAACTAGACTAACCATAGCCATATTATTAACGAATTAGGGAAACAAATTCAACCCGTAAAAAGGTGGATGTCAGTTTGTACCACAAGTGGAACTCCCCATAGGCCCACTAAGACCTAGGTATACCCGAGTTCAACTCTTAGGATACCTGAAAGAAAAAAGATTTATTTTAGTGATACAATGATGGTGTTATATTAAAAAAATTCAGAAGACATATCCCCAGGACCCTATCATATAGAAGACCATCTGTATTAGTCTCAGCAGACACTCTGAGCCTTAATGAAACTCGAAAATCATCTGTGAAACAAATACATAACTAAACTAGCACTGCCACAAGTGGCAACATAGAGCTTTCAGCAAATTAAACGGTCAGTGATTATAACTGTGATGGTAGCACTTACTAAAAGGCTTTAATTTTAAAGGGAGAAAGGAGTTTTTAGGCTGCATACATTTTAATTATGGCAGACCTAAGAGCAGGCACGAGCTGTGTGCAGATCAGCAAGATTGGCCCCAACAAAAAAGGGGATTGCCGCCTCCGCATCCACCTAGGTCAGAGGCTAAACATGCCAAGCTTACACAACTGCAAGGCAATCTCTCAGAACATAAACTCTTCTTGAGATCACAGGGAACCATAGCAAAACGGCACAAAACCTCACCATGTTGTGAGTGAATATAGCATTCCTACAGATTTAGTACTACTCTCCTATATAATCTCTCTGAAATGGAGTTCAGAGTGGAAATACTTAGGATGTTCAAAGAGATTAAAGAAACAATAGAAGGGACTAGCAAGAACACAAGAGGATGGATATGGAGGATACAAGGGCAGAAATGAGAAAAATACAAATAGAGATGTTAGAATTGAAAATTTTGGTAAGCAGAATTAAACATTCTTAGAAAGGCCTCACCAGCAGAGTAAAAGCTGTTGAGGACAGAATTAGTGAGCTTGAAGATGAAGTGTAAGAAACCTCCAGACATCAATAGAGATTGAAGAAAGCCTCAAAATAAACAAACAGAAGACGGGGAAAATCATCAAAATAAAAGAACAGACAACAATGGGATAAATTTGGGATACATTTAACAAAATTCAACAGAAACAACGTAAGAATTATTGGGCTCCAAGAGAGCAGAAGAAAATTCTGAAAAAATACAATCAAAGACATTGTTGTTGAGTGGCTAAAATAGTGTGGTATGTGGTACTATACATAATGGAATACTATGCAGCTATCAAGAGAAATGAAGTCATGAAATTTGTCTGCACATGAATGGACATGGAAACTATTATGTTGAATGAAATAAGTCAGGGGTAGAGAGATAGACACAGAATAGTCTTTCTCATTTGTGGGATTTAAGAAAAACAAAAGACATTATTGTAATAATGCCCAGAGACAATAGATATGAGGGCTGGAAGGTCTGCCCATGATATAAAGCTCACCACAAAGTGTGGTGAGTGAAGTTAGAGAAATAACTACACTGACAACTATCATGACAATGTTAATGAATTAGAGAAGTAGAATGCCTTTTTTGAATACAGGCAGGGTGTGGGGGAGGAAGGAATGGGGGCATTGGTGGTGGGAATGTTGCAGTGGTGAAGGGGTGTTCTTTTTTTATGACTGAAACCCAACTACAAACATGTTTGTAATCATGGTGCTTAGATACAGATATCATTATTAAAACAACAACAAACCAAAGACATCATTGCTGAGAAGTTCTCAAAGCTGAAGAGTGTATACACCCACATCCTAGATGCTGAAAGAATATTAACTAAAAGAGACTCAAATAAAAACACCCAAAGGCACATCCTAATCCCATAGATAGACTGAAAGCAATAAGATCAAAAAGAAAATTACATACAAAGGAGTATCATTAAGATTTATCAGCAGATTTATCACAAGCAACTTTCCAAGTCTAATGGCTGTGATTGTACATAGTGGAAAAAGAAAACCCAATAAAATGAATTCTTCACCAAGAATACTTCACCCAGCCAAACTCTCATTCAGGTTTAAAGGAAGGATACACAACTTCATGGATAAACAACAACTCAGGAATTAAATAGACTCAAAACCAACTTTAAGAATAAACTGAAGAAAGTTATTTAAGGCAAGACAAATCCCACAAAAACCACAATTCTACAAAAAGATGGCCCATAATTTCATTACAATAATCTCTCTCAAAGTTAATAAGTTAAACACACCTATTAAAAGACACTGAGTGGCAAAATGGATCAGAAACTTAAATCCAACATTCTGCTGTGTGTAAGAAACATATTTTGGTAGTTCGAAACACTGAGTTTCAAATATTCAAGCAAAAATCTCCCTTATAAAATGGTTTTGATGGCCATAATAATATTAGACAACATAGACTTCAGGCTTAAACAGATAATAAGAAAGGGTAATTTCTTAATAATAATGGGATATGTACATCAGAAAGAAATCACACTCTTAAACATATATGCAGCCAATGACAGGCCAGTAAAATACATAACACAACTGCTAATAGATTGAAGAAGAAAGATGTCAATAGCAAGACAATCGTATATGGATATTTTAACACTGTTCTGTCACCTCTTGATAGATCAGCCAGGCTAAAACTGAACAAGAATATACTGACTTTGAAGGAAGAAATTGAATAGAGTGGCTTAGTAGACATTTTCATATTTAGAAATATGATACACATTTTTCTCCAATACACATGGGACATTCTCCAAGATAAACCACACGCTGGGCCATAAAACATACCTCCATAAAATCAAGCGGATAGACACTGTATCAACTGACTTCTCAGACCATGATGCACTGAAAATAGAAGTGAATTATGAACAGAAAAAGAGAAAAAACTTTAACACCTGGGAATCAAACAGTTCACTGATGAACAACCTGTGGGTCAGAGAGGAAGTCAAAAAGAAAATAAAAAGATTCACGAAAACAATGGAGAATGAGGGTTCAATTTATCAAAAGCTGTGGGGTACAGCTAAAGTAGTAATCAGAGGAAATTTTATGGCTTTACAAACATCCATCAGGAATGAAGAAAGGGCCTACATAAATAACTTAATGGCACAGCTATAGGAATTAGAAAATGACCAAAAATGAAAATTTATTTATCACTGCTGGTGGAAATGTCAACTGGCTCAGCCTTTTTTGGAAAATAATAAGCACATTTCTCATAAAAACTAGAAATTGAACTTTCATATGACCAAGTAATAGTGTTCCTAAGAAAATAACCTAAGGACCCAAAAATACAATGCAGAAAGGCATCTGCACTCCTATTTTTATTGCAGCACTATTCACAATAGCCAGAATTTGGAAACAATCCAAGTGTCCCAGAACAGATGAGTGGGTAAAGAAACTGAACTGTGATTCATCTGCACAATGGAATACTATGAAGCTGTTAGGAAAAATGAAGTCATGAAATTTGGTTTTACATGGATGGATATAGGGAATATTATGCTGGGCCAAATGACTCAGAGGGATAGGAATAGACATAGAATGATGGGATTCATTTGTGGGCTATAAAAGTATCATGATAATAGGAGACTAAAGTGATAGCACAGCGGTAGGGCATTTGCCTTGCACGCAGGCCAATCTAGGACTACCCGGGTTCAATTTCTGGCATCCTATATGGTCCCTGGGCCTGCCAGGAGCGATTTCTGAGCACAGAGCCAGGAGTAATCCCTGAGTGCCACTGGGTGTGGCCTCAAAACAAAAAAAATGATGGTAATAATATCCAAAGAAAATAGAGATAAATAGAGATAATAGAGCTAAATAGATAAAGACTAGTCAGACTGGCCCATGGTAGGAAGCTTGCTACAAAAATCAGGGAAGTGCAGTTAGGGAAGAGGAGTGACCACTACAATAATAATTGTTGGAAATGATTACTCTGGACAAGAACTGGGTGCTGAAAGGAAGTAAAAGTGGTATGCATGACACTCTTTCAATAACTCTATTGCAAAGTAGGAAAGAATACAAGAGAGAGAGACAGAGACAGAAGAAAAAATGTCTTCCATAGAGGCAGGCATAGGGGAGGTCAGAGGGGAGGGCAGGAAGCAAAGTGGAGACATTGATGATAGGAAATGTAAACTGGTGGAGGGATCAGTGTTGGACATTGTATAAATGAAATTCAATCATGAACAACTTTGTAACTGCGTCTCATGGTGATTCAAAATAAACTTAAAAGAGAATAAACAGGGGCCGGAAAGCTAGCACACAGGTAGGGCATTTGCCTTGCATGCAACCGACCCGGGAGAAACTCAGTTTGATTCCCGGCATCTCATTTGGTCCTCCAGGGGTGATTTTTGAGTGCAGAGCCAGGAGTAACCCTTGAGCACCTGCTGGGTGTGGCCCAGAAATCAACCAATCAGCCAGTGAATCAATCAATAAAGTTTAAAAATATAAATGAAAGAATAAACAGCTATGATACATCTGACTTATTTAAGCCTCGCTACATAAATCGATGGGCTAGGAGTTCACACCATTGGCCATCTCCAAAATGATCTTTTCTTTGATTGAAAAAAACTAATGGGGTGTGTGTGGGGGGGAGATTCCAGATTCTTATGATCATAACCTTATGAATTTTCCAGTATTCTGAGACATTCAGGCACTTTTTTGCCCCCTTTAAATTAGTAGCAGGGAGAAAAATAAATAAATTAGTAGCAGGGTCCAGTTGCCTTTGTGTTTGGGAATGTGAAATTTAGAGAGATAAAATACCATAAAATAATAATAACAATAATTATAATCTGTCTGATTTGAAGACCACCAAGAATCTGGTTTTGTTCTACCATGTTTCCTTTTCATAGTAAGACTCCTGTCTCATTAAAGGTGAGATATGGCATGTCAGGTGTCAGGTGTCTTGGTCATGCCTTCATCTCATTTGTCTGTTCTAGTGTTTGCATTTGCATTTATCCAATGTCCCAATTCTGATTTTCTGGTGCTCCAGAGGGACCTCTGGGTTTTATTTTTGTGATAGATAGATAGATAGATAGAAAGATAGAGAGATAGATAGATGATAGATAGATAGATAGATAGATGATAGATAGATAGATTAGATAGATGATAGATAGATAGATAGATAGATAGATAGATAGATAGATAGAAAGGTAGATAGAAAGGTAGATAGATAGATGATAGATATTTTTGTGATAGCCCTAAAAGCACCTCCTTTCCAAACTCTGCTTTCACGGAGGTTCTGTTTATCCAATGCACCTCAGTCCTGGCACCCCTCTGCCTTTCTGCCCCTTGCTCCCAGGCCAGGCCAGGCAGCCAGGGTGTGTGGGGGCAGTGAGAAACCAGGGCCTGCTCAGCTCCTGCAGCCCCGCCCCACTTGTGGTTGTCAGCTCAGCTGGGGCGAGCTGCCTGTGCCAGCCAGTCGTGTCCCTGCCTGCTCCTGCCACAGCTGCCTTTGGCTCAGCTCCCCAAGTATCAGAGCAGCTCCCCAACTGCCCTGTTCCCTCCAGCTCCAGCAGAGAACAGCCCTTGCCTTGTGCCCTGGAGACCGTTAGCTGGATTTGCAGCCACATCAAATCATTCTGCTTTAAGGGGAAAAAAAAAAGAAAGAAAGAAAGAAAGAAGGGGGTGGGTGCAGAGGTTTGCTTCTCTTGCCTAAAAAAGGACACCTAGAAAGGAAGCTGGGGAGGAAAAGTCTCTACCGCTGCGGCTCCCCTATGCCCTGGAGCTCCTTGGGCAAAGCTTGGCGTCTTACCAGGCTGCTACCATCCCCGGGCTAAAGGGCTGAGACGCCCCTGCCGGGAATAAAACAAGGGGAGAAGAAGATGGAGCGAATCTGGATGAGGTAGGTCCTGGGCACTGGCTTGCCACGTTGTTCTGGAGCTGGCACCCTTGGGAGGAGCTGCTGAGAGTGCCTATGGGAGCCTGCCTGCCTGTCTGTCTATCTGTCTGTCTGTCTGTCTGTCTGCCATTCCGCCTCTCTCTGTCTCTCTCATTCTCCTCCTCCTCCTCCTCCTCCTCCTCCTCCTCCTCCTCCTCACTCTCCTCCTCCTTCTCTAACTCTACCACCTCCTCTCTCTCCCTCTCTTTACTCCTCCTCTCTGTCTCTCTCCTCCTCCTCCTCCTCCTCCTCCTCCTCCTCCTCCTCCTCCTCCTCCTCCTCCTCCACTTCCCTCACCTTCTCCTCTTCTTCCTCCTCTTTCTCCTCCCTCCCTCTGCCTTTCAATCTGTCCTCCTCCTCCACTTCCTTCACCTTTTCTTCCTATTCCTCTCCCTCTCCCCCCCTCTCCAATCCAGCCAATTCTGGTCTATCCCTCCTGTGCCTCCTGTATGTCCTGCTCCCTGGTGTTTTCCAATTCTCCCTCCCACTTTGCCCAGATGTTGAAAATGCCCAGAGATGCCCGCTGGATTTGGAAGGTCCTGCTAGAACTGTTTCTCTGTGCTTTGCAGTCTACTGGAGAGAGAGAGACTCTGATCCCCATCCCCGAGAGAGGTTCTCAAGGGTACTTCCTTAGAGACATTTCATTTCAGGTGCCTTGAGAAAGACCTACTTTTTCCTCAGCCCTACACACAGAGGCCCCAAGATGAAAAGATGGACTATCTTGGGGGGAGAGGAAAGGAATTAGAAAGAGATGTGGGTGCTTCCCTTGCACAGGCTAGGATATGGGGAGGATGGTGAAAGGGACCCAGAACTATAAACTACTTTTTAAAAAAAGTCCTAGAGATATCTGGAAGAATAGTGCCTTCTCCGTTCCCCACTCTCTTCCCCCCAATAGACTTTAAAATGGATTTTTGCTTGGTTGGAGAGGTAGGACATATATATATATATGCATGCCTTGCTTGCAGCTGACCTGGGTTGAATCCATTGTACCTCATCTGGCCTCTTGAACACCACCAGGAGTGATTATATATGGCACAGTCGATTGTGACCCCCCCCCCAAATTACACTGGGTTGAGACAAGGCTTTTTACAGTGCAAGGAGACTGGTTATTAGAGAAGGTTTCTGTCACAGAAACGCTCAGGTGTGACTTTGAGACCCTTGACTTAAATGAGAGCCCCATACTTTCAGTAAACTTTATGAACTAATCTTATCTTTTAATTAGGAAGCATCCGAAATATCAATTGTGTTATATTAATATCGTTTGTGAATCATTAGTAGTAAAATGAATTTAGTGTATCACAATGAATATTTTTAATAAAAAGATTATCATAGGAAATATAAGTGCAAACAAGGATGGTACATTTAAATACCCGTTAAACTGAAATTTTTGTTCCAGTTACACCTAACCTATAAATAATCTTGCTTGCAATTTAAGTATGATTCATATTATGAAGAGACTTTTTTTTTTAAAGTAGAAACATTCTGACTTCCACCTTGCCAAAAATTCTTTTTTTATTTAGCCATTTCAGATGTAATAGCAGTTTAAGTTAAGTCATTAACACTTTTTAAATATAAGCTGTAACAATTTTGGGAAAATGAAGCTATAACTTTAAAAAAAGATCAGACAGTTATTTATTTGGATTTTGGGCCACAACTGGCAGGCTTCAGGATTTATTTTCTCTTGGCTCTGACTGAAGGGATCATTCCTGGAAGCTACATAGAAGGCAAACACCTTACAACTTATGCAGTCTCTCCAGTCTCAACAGCCCTTATGTTGAGAGTCAATTTTTTTTTTTATGTTTTGAGTCAATTTTACTTCACCAGTCAATGGAGTTCTCAGTTCAAAAATGAATACATTGTCAGTTCTTTTGAATTCCTTCTCCTCGCACCAAGGAAAATTATTATCCTAGTTTTTACCACAGAATAATTTTGCTTGATTTTGAACTTTATGTGAAACTATCCACTGTAAACTCTTTTATAATGGGCCTTATTCATTCAATATTATGCTTGTGAATTCTCATATTCATGTTTTATTTAATACCTGTTTCTATATAGAGTTTAATTGTGTTTAAATGTGTGACAATTGTCCATTCTACTATAACTGAGCATTTTGGACAATTTCTAGTGTGAGAATACTGTAGTGTTATGAATATTTTGTACATGTCTTACTGTAAATATATGTATATATTTCTTTTGGGTAAATACAGAGAAGTGAAATTGGTCACAATAAGAAGTATATATTCAATTTTATTTATTTATTTATTTATTTATCTATTTATTTTTTTTGGGAAGGGTCACACCCTGCGGCGCTCAGGAGTTACTCCTGGCTCTACGCTCAGAAATCGCTCCTGGCAGGCTCGGGGGACCATATGAGATGCCAAGATTCAAACTACCATTCTTCTGCATGCAAGGCAAATGCCTTATCTCCATGCTATCTCTCTGGCCCCATATATTAAATTTTAGAATACACTATCAATCATATTTTAAAATGGTCATAGCAGAGGATATACAAAGGGCAGAGATACAGTAAAAGACTTGTTCAGCATTCGAAGTCACCAAAGAAATGCAAAATGTAACCTGAATGTGACACTACTATTAGTTCTTAAAATAAAAAAAATGTTTTGACAAGTGGAAGTCAGAATGTTTCTACTTTTTAAAATAAAAAGCTCTTCATAATATGAATTGTACTTCAATTGCAAACAAGTATACTTACAGGTCAGTTGTAACTGAAACAAAAATTTCAGTTTAATTGCTATCTAAATGTACCATATTTTTGTACTTATTATTTTCTATGATAATCTTTTTATTAAAATATTCATTACATTAAATTCATTTACTATTAAATTAAATAAATTACATAAAATACATTCAATTAAATTACATTAAATTCATTTCACTTTTAATGATTCACAAATGATATTAGCATATCACAATTGATATTTCAGATGCTTCCTAATTAAAAGATATGATTAGTTCATAAAATTTACTGAAAGTATGGGAATCCAGTTTAAGTCAATCTGTGTACAAAATACTGGAGATGAGTCAGACTGAGTTTTTGCCTTTATGGATTTTATTTTTTTACTTTCTTTCATTCAGTTAGACAAATATATGAATAAGTACCCACTATTTTCTACAGCATTCACTGTAAAGCTTATCATTGAAAGGCTTGCATTGTGTGTTTATTCCTTTGCATACTTTTATCTATTCCTCACCATTCTATGAAATGGAAATCAATGTGAATTTACTCATTTGTAAGACAAGAAAATTGAATTTTAGAGGAGTTATTTGTTGACACATATTGCTATGGATGAAATATAATGTGGAACTATCTTTTTTTCAAAATGAATGTTCTTTTTTTAATCAATTTTTATTAATATCTTTAAATACCTGATTATAAATATGATTGTATTTGGGTTTCAGTCTTGTAAAGAACACCTCCTTCACCTGTGCAACATTCCCACCACCAAAGTCCCAGCTCTCCCTCCTCCCCACCCTGCCCCCATCTGTACTCTAGACAGGCTTTCCACTTTCCTCATTCATTCACATTGTTAGTATAGTTCTCAATGTAGTTATTTCTCTAACTGCACTCATCACTCTTTGTGGTGAGTTTCATAAAGTGAGCTGGAAATTCCAGCCCTCCTCTCTTTGTCTCTGAGGATAATTGCAAAAATGTCTTTTATTTTTCTTAAAACCCATAGATCAGTGAGATTCTTCTGCGTCTATCTCTCTCTCCCTCTTTCTTATTTCACTCAGCATAATAGATTCCATGTATCCATGTATAGGAAAATTTCATGACTTCATCTCTCCTGACAGATGCATAATATTAAAATGGATGTTCTTAATTGTTTTATTTGAGTTGAATCCTGTAAGTGATGCAGTTTTTGAACTGATTTTTTTTGGGGGGGGGCCACACCCGGCGGTGCTCAGGGGTTACTCCTGGCTGTCTGCTCAGAAATAGCTCCTGGCAGGCACGGGGGACCCTATGGGACACCGGGATTCGAACCAACCGCCTTTGGTCCTGGATCGGCTGCTTGCAAGGCAAACGCCACTGTGCTCTCTCTGGGCTGAACTGATGTTTTTTTATTCAGCCCATTTTTTATTCAGCCCATTCTTAAAGCTATGAATAAGCTTATGAGTCTATTCTTGACTTTTATAGGCTTATGAGTCTATTCTTGACTTTTATTCTTTGCAACTCTAGAAAGCTCCAGGTGTAATAAGCCCCTATACAATGCTGCATTTGAGTTCTAATACCTCAATATTTTCTTTTCCCAACTGTACATTGTCTACACTGCCTTGGAGTCTTGCAGACCTGGGTTAAATCTCTTGTCAAGAGTGATTGGTTGGTCTGGAGCAACATATTTTCTATTAACACAATATTGGCCTTACCAAAAACTAATTGGTCATTAACAAAGATATATATATATTCACATATATGCATATACATATGTGTATATAGACATATACTTCTATCATATACTGCAGATATTCATATTCTCCTCTTTCTACCTGGCATAAATGAATGTACCAAGTGGTGTTTGGGATTTACTGACTGTACTCAGATCGTTCCCAGAGGTACGCTGAGAATTGAACCGGAAATGACCTTAACCCCTATGCTCTCTCTCAAAGAGATAAATATTGATAAGGCAAGAGTTGTCAAAGCTGATGGAAAGATGAATCATATAAAATGGAAGGTAGTTTTGCTCACCTTATGGATCAAGCATTTACTAGGAGACTTCTTATACTCCTTCAAAATTGTAGGATTTTCCTATCTGGACTAGTTGCTTCCTAAAGTATTGTAAATTTTTAATTTTATTATTTTTGCCACACTCTTCAGTGCTCAGGAGAAACACTTGATGGTGGATGGGACTCATATATGGTGCCGGGATTTGAATCAGGGTCATAACTAAATACTAGGCAAGCACTTAACTTCTCTACTGTCTCTCTGGAACCCTATTATGGTTTTTTTAGAGTCCCTGTTTGATTTGTTTGCCTATTTCTTTATTAGCTTTTTTCTGTATTAATGAATTGCCACAAAATTGCTTTAGCCTCACAAATTATTATCTTCTGGAAGTGGGAATTCTGAAAGTTGATCTTTTTTTTAAATATAATTTGTATTTTGATCATAGTGGCTTACATATTGTTGACAATAATATTTTAGGTACATATTTGCATAAAATCAGGGGGATTCCCATCGTCCATTTGTCCTCCCTACACCTCTGTTTCATCCTACCTCCCATATCCTCCTCCCTCACCCCCGGGGCTGTGAGAATATGTGGTCCCCGCTGTACCTAGCTTAATACTTAGTAGTCTTGGTCTTGGTGCCTCCCTTATTTTCTCCTGTAACTGGGAGGCAGGACTAGCTAGTTCAAGTTATGTGGTTTTGTTTGAAGAAGAGAAAAGTAATAAACTGGGGTAAAAGTCTAATATGCCGAAAATGGGCGGAATTCTTCTAGAGGCTCTCATCATTGGTTTGAGAGACGAAGGAGAAAAAGGTGAAACACCCCAACAGTACAAAAAGAAGTGTCAAATATCCAGTAAGGACTTCAACAATGATGATAAGCACTACAAAAAGAAACAAAAAACATAGTCTTCAGATAAGAAACATGGCAGAGCACATAAAGAAAAGAAGAGAGAAAAAAATAAATATAAATGGGGGCAACAACTTCAATAACCACACCAAAACAAAGAAATCGACAAAAAGTAGATAGGTAAATAATAATAATAAATGAAGATAAAAATAATATATAAAAATGTTTTGTGCTTTTTGCCTTTTTTTTTTCTTCTGCACTGGCTCAGTAAATATTGGGGTCATTCGAAAAGGAATTCACTTGGCCTAAGAGATACGGGGTTTCTCCACCCTTGCAGTATATTGTCATGGGATTAACTATAGACTCCGTTCAGGTTTATTTACTCTCCCGGTGGTGCTTTCGTGGTGTTTGGAAGACTTCTGCTCTGTCCTGGGTGATGAAATAAGACCTCTGTATCTAGAGTTCTCAGTATCTGCACAGGTCCAGGAGTGGGACTTATGATGAAGTCTTTCTTTGTGGTTCTAGAAGTTCTGTTCCCTCAGTGTCATTTTAATCCATCTTCTGTGGTTGGTGGTCTTGGTCTTTGCATTGATCCTAGGATGGCACCTAGGATAGCATTGAAAGTTGATCTTTTTTTTTTATAATTTTTATTTTGATTATAGTGGTTTACATGTTGACAATAATATTTTAGTTAAATATTTACATAACATCAGGGGGGATTCTCATCACCAAATTGTCCTCCTTTCACCTCCGTTTTTGTCCTATCTCCCATATCCACCTCCCTCACCCCCAGGGCTGCTAGGATATGTGGTCCCCTATGTACCTATCCCACCACATAGTAGTCTTGCATCTAATTGGTCTAGGTGTCTCCCTAATTTCCCCCTCTAACCAGGAGGCAGGCCTAGCTAGTTAAGTTTGCGTGGTTTGGTCTGAAGAAGAGAAAAGTAGTAAACTGGGGTGAAAGTCTAATACTCCTAGAGTGGGCAGAGTCCTTCTATAGGCTCTCATCATCGATTTGGGGGGCGATGGAGAAAAAAGAAAATGAAACATTCCATCAGTACAAAAACAAAAAAACAAACAAAACAAACAAACAAACAAACAAAAAAGTGTCCATTATCCAGTGAGGACTCCAACAATAATGGTAGAAAGTTGATCTTTTATGCCAATATCCAGTTGTCAGATAACTTTTTATTCTCTCTAGAAGAAAAGAAAGTCTAGCCTTTGTTTTTTTTTTTACACTTTCTAGGATCTGTCCACATTCTTTGGTTGATTACTTCCTTTCCTCTAATGTTATCCCTGCATGTCTAATTTCCTCATCACTTCTCCACTGGTTCTTGTTCTCATTTATATGTCTTTTTGTTGTTGTTGTTGTTGTTGTTGTTGTTGTTACTTTTTTTGGTCACACCTGGTGATGCTCAGGAGTTAGTCCTAGCTATATGCTCAGAATTTGCCCCTGGCTCAGAGGATCATATGGGATGCCAGGGGATCCAACTGAGGTCCATCCTAGGTTAGCCATGTGCAAGGCAAACACCCTACCACTTGCGCCACCACTCCAGCCCTTCAATTGTACCTCTTACAGGGAAATTCGTGATCACATTGGCTTCAACTGGGAAACCCAAAATAAACCCTACATCTCAAAGTTCCTTACACATTGCTAGGTTATAGGCTTAGAAATGTGAGCATAGTGGGAGGACATATTTCCCTAAATTCCACATTTAGAAGTCAATTTTTTGTTTTGTTTTGTTTTGTGTGTGTGGGAGGCTGGGCCATACCTGCAAATATCAAGGCTTACTCTTTGCGTTGTGCTCAGAGATCACTCCTGGCAGTGCTGGAGATTGAACAGTGGTGGGACATGTGAATGGTTTAACATATTATATTAATTTGGGGGGTGTTACATCCGACAACATTCAGGAGTTACTCCTAGCTCTGTGCTCAGAAATCTCTTCTGGCAGGCTTTGGGATGCCAGGGATCAAACCTGTGTTAGTCCTGGGTCAGCCTCATGCAAGGTAAAGGCCCTACCACTGTGCTACTAATCTGGCCTCTTATATTAACTTTTGATTCCCATTTCTCTTCCACTTTTATTTTTTATTTTTATTTGGGTTTTGGACCATACCTGGTGATGCTCAGGGGTTACTCCTAACTATGCACTCAGAAATTGCTCCTGGCTTGGGGGACCATATGGGACGCCGGGGGATTGAACCACATTTTGCCCTAGGTCAACTGTGCAAGGCAAATGCCCTACTGCTGCCTCACCGCTCTGCCCCCTCTCTTATACTTTTAGATGGAAATATGGAGCTTTATTTATTTGTCTATGGAAAAGCTAAACAACTCAGTAGAATCGTATTTGAAACTGGTCTAGTTTTCCTGAACAAATTTAAATCAAGAGAAAGTGAACTAGGATTACTTAAGAGTAATTTATATGACTGAAGAATAGATAGAAAAGTCAATTATTTAGCTTGTTTTATTTTATATTATCCTGTAACTTGATTTCATAAAATGTACGCATGAATTACATTTATTTTCCATGGTTGTGAAAATTTCCAGAAGGGACATACCTTCAATGAATACTGGTTCAGTCTCAAACTTCAATAATTTTTTATTTGTTTCTTCTCTGCACATGGTAAAAACGCAGCCATCAAGTAAGGCAAGATACTCCTTGAGAACACATCTCTATAGCATTTAAAAGCTTATTTGCTTTTATTTTGCTCCTTAGTAACTCAGCCTGGAGGAAACAATAACATTGATTTCTCTGTGACTTTATAATTAGTTAGCAGACTTTTCTGTTTACAATTGCAACCAGAAATAGCTTTATTTGTATTAGAAAACGTTTTATTTTTAATAATTCTATTCTTGAAACATTGCATTTGCATGTTGCATTTCTAATGTTTAGAATTTCCTTTTCTGCATTTAGGGAAGTAAAATTCCTATCCTCTCATTTCTGATTCATTTTTAGATAAATCTGGTGGCTCGAGAATCATTTGTATAAGACTGTGTATGTATCCACCTATTTGGTTGATACCCTGGGACACTATTCCTATTGAACCTGTCCCTATTTTTATAAATACAATTTTAAATTAGACTTGGAACATTTCACAAGTTGTCTCTGGGAAGCATTCAAATAGTTTTTAGAGTTAGGAGAAAGTCTAGAATAAAAGAGATGTCACCATGACCTAAGGTGACTCTGTCCTAGTCTATTTTAAAGCATTTAAAAGCACTGAGAACTAGCTTTTCTCTGTTTGGAGCATCTTATGAAGTCTGTGTCCAGAAAGATAAGAAATATCTAAATGTTATTAAATGATAACTTTTTTGTGGTATTGGAAATTGAACCCCGATCCTCCACTTGCAAGGTATGTTCTTGACAGTAGAGCTACTTAGAGATTTTCAGGTTACTGTTATGGGGACAGCGTTATTGCTGGCAGCCCTAGGGAGCTGGCTTCAAAGTGTCATTTTCCTTATCCTGAGCTAAAATTATTATGAGTGGGACAGAATAGAACAGTTGTTACACACCTACACAGCTAGCCATGTCTTTACTAGGATAACTTTGGACTTCAAAGGTTATTTCAGCCTCAACTTCTTTGGGGATTATTTTTAGAATCTAGTTCTGGATGTTTTCTGTAGAAAAAGTAAGCTCTCTCTCTCTCTCTCTCTCTCTACTCTATTAAATCACTCAGCTAGTTAACTTATATATTCCAAAATCTGAATTTATTGGGAAAAATATTGTCTTTTGTTTCTACATTTCAGCATCTAGATTACGTTCTAGATTCTAGCAGGTGCTTACTTAGGAAGTCCAGGAAGTCCCAAAGAATATGACCTGCATAACTGATATCAATGTCTATTTGATAGATGTCCCTATATTGTAGAATGGATGGTATCCAAACTTGGTACCATGATTTATTCAAATTCAAATAATCTGTTCCTTAAGATGTGTGCATTGTAAGGCTGGAGATATTGTACAGAAATAAAGATGCTTGCCTTGCATATGGCTGACTCAGGTTAATCTCTGGTATTACATACTGTTTCCTGAATCCTGCCAGTAGTAAGCCCTGTGAACAGAGCAATGAGGAACATTGCCAGGTGTGGCCCCAAAGCAAAAAGTAATCATCACATTATATTTCTCTTTTGTCATGGGATGACATAAAGTTAAAAAGCAGAGTGAAAGAAAGTTATATTCTAATAAAAAGATACTCTACTGAATACTGGCAGAAATGTACATCAGACAAAAGGTTTATATTCAAGATATCACAAAGCACTCACAAAACTCAACAACAAAAGAATCCTAAATGGGGAAAGAAGATGAACAAAAACTTACCTAAAAAAGACAGATGGCAAAGGCATATAAAAAAGTGCTCATTGTCACTTGTAATTAGGAAAACGTAAATTACAAAATGCTATCTTACACTAGTGAGAATGACACATACCCAAAATCTGGAGACAACCAGTGTTGGCATGGTTGTGGTGAGAAAGGATCCATTACGGCTCATGGGAATGTTGTCTAGCTCATCATTTGTGGAAAGTAGCATGAAGAACTATCCAAAAAATAGAAATAGAACTACCATATGATCCAGCAATAAACCTTCTGGACATCTAGCCCCCAAAGCACCAAAACATCAATTTAAAAGAATATATTTACACTTGGAATAAGAGAAAAAATATGGAAACAATCCAAATACCTAACTACAGATGAATGGTTCAAGAATTTGTAAGATACCCACAAGCACATATAGTGTGTATTGTGTATATATACAAATACTAGACAGTTGTAAGAGCAAAAGGAATTTTCAGCAAAATGATTTAAAATAGACTTAATGATTTAAAATAATGCTGATTGAATTCATCAGAAAGAAAAGAATAGCTACAGAATGAGCTCTGATGTTGTGTATGTAAATATTTTGGGGGATTACTATGTTACTCACCCTAAACTGATTGGTGATTGTGCCCTACCCTAGGGTGTGACCTGGCATTCTGCCCCCACCCTAGGGTAGGACCTGATTCTGCTTCCACCATTGGTTGGTATCTGATCCCACCATTGGGTGGTACCTGACTCTGGGGTATAAAAACAAGGGTCTGTGGAAGGCCGGGGCTTTTTTGCTGGAACTGAAGCTGAGTCTTTGGACTTCAGTTTTGTCCTCCGAATAAAGCGAATATTTCCACAAGCCTGACTGTCTTGCTACACTCTGACACTTAAAGGTGTCTGACACTTAAGGTGGGACTTAAAGGTGCACAACAAAGTAGCAACAAGGGTTCGAAGGCAAAAAATAATATATATACATCACATTAAATTTCTCTTTTGTCATGGGATGACACAAAGCTAAAAAGCACAGTGAAAGACAGTTATATTCTAATAAAAAGATACTCTACTGAATACTGGGAGAAATAGCATACAAAAGGTTTATATCCAAAATATCATAAAGCACTCACAAAACTCAACAACAAAAGAGGGGGCTGAAAGGGGGGAGTATTAGGGCCCTTGAGAGAGAGCTGGCTACACTGGTAATGGAAATGGTGTTAGAGTTATACACATGAGAAACCATTATCAATAATGTTATAAACCACAGAATAATTTTTAAAAAAAGAAAGACAAACAGAACATTATATCATCCAAAAATTTTTATCTTTTGTCTGGAATTCTTCTACTGGGTAGTGATTGTGAATTATATTAAAAAAACCTTTTATTCAATGAGCTGATATATATCTTAGTGCTTCACCCTGGTTTTATAGTTCCTTAACTATTTCACTTTATATTTCACTAGAAACTGTACTATATTTCTGGCCCTTCTCCAAACTCTCTTACCTCTTTACCAGTTCTCAACATGGTAGCCCAAAATTAAGTTTATTATACTACAGAACTTTATAAATAAGCTTTGTATTGGTGTAACTTATAAAACCATATCAAGAAAAAGAACACTATGTTTATTCTTTTCTGATCTGTTGTCTTCTTACAAAGATTTCTTCTTCCCTTTACTTGCAATTTCCCTTGTCTCTTCCTCTTCCTCTAAAAATTCTTTACTCAAAACCTTTGTTTCACTATCATGAATAAATGAAGATAAAGCTTGTATGTTTATTTTTATGTCCATTTTGTCAAATTTCCAAATCTTCTAAAAGAGGCATATCATTTTGCTTATTTAGCTTTGTTTGTTTGGCTGTGCACAGGGCCTACACCTGGCTCTGCATTCAGGAATCACTACTGGCAGGCTCAGGGGACCATATGCTAAGTTTAAGAAGTCTGTGGAAGTGCTGTATCCCATCTCTGGGAAATGTGAACCTAAAGCTGATTATGAATCTCAATATCTTGTCTGGCTCAGGGGATTCAGAGAAAAAAATTAGATAATTTATATGTGTTATCATCTTAGAGGGAAAAGTGAAAAAAAATACATATTGCCAAAAATGACTTCCTTTTTGGTAATTTTCCCCTAAAAACATCAGCAGAAATAATGCTCCTTATTTAGAATGAAGTTAACATAGGAGCAGAAGAAAACAGAAGAAAAAATCCTTGTAGAAACACAATGAAACTTAGAGCTTCCCAAATCTAGAGAGTGCTTAGTCACTTTTAGTGAATAGACTGCATTGAGTGAAAGATGTAATTGCAGTGTGTATTGCAGAAAGGCCAAGATTTCACAAAGGTGCTAATGATAGGTCTGGAAAAAAAATTGTAATCTTACTGTATTTAATAGACTTGTACTCTGCACCTGTGACTTTGACCTCATTTGCATTCAAATGTGTTTCTGGAATCCTTTCTCCAAAACGGAGGCATTTGAAAAATATTTGCAATAGAAAAGATATTCTCAGTGCCTCTCTTGACAAAAAAGATAAAAGTAAATCAATTAGAGTTTCAGGAGTTTCAGAGCTTGTACACTCATTCATAATCTTTCCTATTTTGATATTTTTCTCCCATCACCTTTTATGTCCAGTTAATTCTTTTATTATTTTTTTTTTCTGATAGGGATAGGGCCAAGTGTTGGCATAGAAGGGACTTGGGAAAGGTGTAAATATTTGGAGAGAGTTGGTTGGGAGATTAGGAAAGTAAAATAGTGAGTAAAACCCATGTGAGAAGTTCTTGCCTTTTAGAATTTCAATTTATTTCTTACATGGTATCTGTTATTTCAGCACTCAAAATAGTGAAGTGTTAGCTGAGTCTGTTGGGGATGAGTTAGTCTCCAAGAAACAAATTTGTTTCAGGATTCAGATCTTCATCCCATGCCCTTTAAATGATATGGCCCTTTTCACCTCATCTTCTCAGGGATCATTTCTATGGATTTCAGGCCAGTTTTTCAGAAGGCATCTAGAAAATGTGTGGGTTGAAAGATATTTGGAAAGGAGAAAATATTTGAAGTCACACAGTTTTCAAATTCAGACTTGACAGATATGATTTTGGGGAAATTACTTCATCTTAGAACTCTGCCATAGACATGACTCCAAGGGCAAATGTGTATATTTTGCCTGCAGGGGCCCTGAATTTGGTCCCTGGCATCATATGCTTTCTGGGATGCCACTGAAATGGACCCCTGAGCATCAGGTTGGGAGTAGTCCTGAGCAATGCTTGGTGTGGATCCAAAACAAAACAAAAAACAACTAAAGCGAAAACGAACAAATGGATTCTTGGGTACTTAAAAATGGTGATATCAGCATTGCGGACTTGAATACATTGTTGAAGATGCCCATTTAATGCAAGATCAGTGCTATGGAAAATTCCAGAGTAAAAAACTTGTCAAACTGCTAATTATGCACAGACAGTGTGGAGCTTGTTACCTGTATATCTCTTGGTTTCTAAGTTGGCACTCTTTGTGAAACTCTACCATTTAAAAATTCTCAAAGCCAAAGCTTCACACATTGAAGAAAATAGGTCAGAGCTTTCCATCTCACCCCTTAATGTCTGCAAGGATTAAATGCAGATATAAATGAAAATCTGAAAACTAAATATTTGAGCAGTAAAGATTTTAGAGATCTTTTTAGAAATACCTTTTGAACCAGAATCTAATAACTATCAGTGGCCTTTAGGAATATTTCTTAGACTTTCCTCCTCCTATCAAAACAGCATTAATGGCAATTTTTTCAATGCTCTGAATTTTTTTAAGTCTCATTGTTGCAACACATGACACATTGTGTATTTTAGACATTTGTATCTTGTACTTCACATGTTCATGAAATTGATGAGAAACTGTTAAAAAATAGCAGTTGAGGAGCAAAAATTTTCTAGAGGTAGTGCTAGCTAGCTTGCCAGGTTGACTTTCCTCCTAAGTATTATTGTATTTTTGTGGTGTTTCAGGAGAAAATCCTTATACATGGAAAGCTACTGCTCTACCTCTGAGCTTCTTCCTCATCCTGCCTTTTGAGTTTTTGTTTGTTTTTAAGCCACATCCATCAGTATTATGCACTTAGAAATTACTTCTGACTCAGGGGACCATAGAGGATGCCAGGAGTTGAACCCAAGTTTTCCACATCCAAGGCAAAAGTCTAGTTTACTGTGCTATCCCTTCGGCCTTTCTGCCTCCTGAATTTTTGTCTGTAACAAAAAAAATAATGCAACTTTGAGAGATGTAAAATGTGTCCTGGAGAAGATTTTATTCCAAGGCTTAACTATTATATTTAAAGGACACAGGGATATGGGTGGTGAAACAGTGCACCAGATGTGTGATTCTAGAATCGCTCATTGGAGGTGTTACCCAATACCAATGGGCAATAAAAAGTCACCATCCCTTTGAAATGTTCCCACTCAGATAGAAGGAGCAAGTCTTCAAGAGATTTAATAGATGATCAAGGAGGAAAAAGAAAGGATTAGATAGATAAAAGCTCCTTAAAAAATTTAAGGGTGACTTTAGTCCTGAGATGCTGATATCGCGTTCAAAGATTTGTTAGAGCAAAATCTTTATAATGGCCAAGTCGTATGATTATTCTCTTGTCTTGCTCATAAATAATATCATCCATTAACAGAGTATATTCCTCTTCTTAGTTCACAAATTAAACAAATGAAAAATTATAAAACAAAAACATAAAAAATGTAGTTTGAAAGGACTAGACTGTGAGTGTCTTATAGAAATTACCTTTCTGTAGATTTCATCATGGTGTAACCTTCGCTAAGGAAGGAGAAACCAGCTTCTACACCTTCCCTTAGGGTTCTGAGAGACCAAACTAGTGAGTTTGCTCCAATTTTGGAAAGAGGTTATATTAGTGGTTATTTTCCTACAAAGCAATGTGGAGGACCATGGATATTCCTAATATAATTAATTTTTATACTATCAAATTACTGGATGACATCATTAGCAGTTTAACAAAACCAATTTCAGTGTATAACAAATGACTTTCGTGGAAACAGTTATTTCTGATCATTCTCAACTTAATAATCCTAGAAAATGGCGGAACAAAGTAGTAATAAGGAATATTGTGTTGATACATGAGTTCACTATCTTTTGATTATTTATCAGCAAAAAAATATAGCTAGTATGTGTCAAGAAATTAAATGATAAACAAGTGGTGGGTAGGTTGTACTTGGAGAATGTTTGGTTATTCAAATTTGGCAAATTTCTTGGAAAAATTTAAGTAGTATAATTTTAGTGGGATTGTTATCAGTGATGACAGACTAATGCAAGAAGAAGATATGGAGTATAAGACTAACTGAAGAAACTAGTGTAAATTTGTACAGGAAGAAACATTAAGTAAGGTATCTTGGGAAATATTAGCTATGTACATCTGTGGAGGAGTTAACCTGGTGAACCAAATACTCACTAGCTAAGCATTAGTCATTCATGGGTTGAGGTTTAAAAATATCCAGAAGAGTTGAATGTGAGAAACTGGGACAAAGAAATACAAGATTTTTTCCCCAAATTTTGGTATTAGAAAATAATTTGCTATTGATATATACTATGATTGTAAGTGTATGTATATAAGTGGAGAATGGTTTGGCATCTATCTATGCTATCCCCCAAATATCAGCATTATTTTTATCTAATGTTACAAATTGCAATCCCTCAGACATATGGCCAGAGTTTTTTCTAAGGGAGCATCAAATTCATTTTTAACCTTTGGAGGAGCTGAATGAGCCCCACTCTCTGACATTTAGAAAGGAAACTTGAGCTGTTAAGTGAGTTAAAGTGATTTTTAAAAATTCTCATGAGAGATCATAATATGCCCATTAACTCATTGCCCATCCAAAGTGACCTTTCCTCCCTTCCGTTTATTGATTTATATGGGCCAGACGGTTAGCTCATAGTGGGTATGGATTGGCTAGAGAAAATGAAGTTTCTCCTGGGATTCATATGCATCCTTTACATCTGTAATATGAAATCTTTGGAGAAAGGGGGTTTGAATGAGATCATGTCTAGAGAGCTCCCCATGCATTTGGGCAGTATTCAACCTGGTTTTATTTTTAAGAATCTATTAAGAGTAGAATTGATCACTATTGCAAGAAACTATAGAAAGACCCACACTTTCTTTATAAATATTTAGGGGAACTGGAGTCCTAAGTAATTTATTAGCAGCTTATCAAAAATTAATAAATTGGGGCCAGAGCAGTGGTGCAAGTGGTAAGGTGTCTGCCTTGCCAGCTCTAGCCTAGGATGGACTGTGGTTCAATCCCCCAGTGTCCCATATGATCCCTTAAGTCAGGGGCGATTTCTGAGCGCATAACCGAGAGTAATCCCTGAGCACCAAGAGATGTGGCCCAAAAAACAAAAACAACAAAATAGTGTTCACTACCATTTATAGATTGATTATTGGGGCCAGAGAGATGGCACAGCTGTAGGGCATTTGCCTTGCACGCAACTGGCCCAGGACGGACTGCAGTTTGATTCCCGACTTCCCATATGGTCCCCCAAGCCAGGAGTGATTTCTGAATGCAGAGCCAGGAGTAACACCTGAGCGACACCGGGTGTGTCCCTCCAAAAAATAGATTATCTATTGCAGCACCTCTTAAACTGTTTTCACTTCTGTCCTCTTTCCACAAGAGACATCTTAATGCAATTCTGGGCATATAGGTATAAAATTATGTAAACAAATGAGACATTTGTTAATAAATAGTAACAAAATTTATTTTAAAATAAAATCTGGGATGTTTTTGATCTACATATTTAGTTACCTATATGGGAGTGCAACACACTATTTAAGAATACAGGATCTAGGGGCCAGAGAGATAGAATGAAGGTAGGGCATTTGCCTTGCATACAGAAGGACGGTGGTTCAAATTCTGGCATCTCATAGGTCCTTCGTGCAAGCCAGGAGCAATTTCTGAGCATAGAGCCAGAAGGAACTGCCAGGTGTGACCCCCCCCCCCCAAAAAAAAAGAATATAGGATCTATACCAAATGTGTCTTTTTTTTTTTTTTTTTTTTTTTTTTGTGGGCCACATTCATCAGTGCTCAGGATTTACTCCTGGCGCTGTCTTCAGGGATCACTCCTGGAAGGCTTGGGGGACCATATGGGTGCCTAGGATCAAAACTGTATCAGCCACATACAAGACAAATGCTTTACGCCAGGGGTCTTCAAACTTTTTAAAGTGGGGGCCGGATTACGGTCCCTTAGAGAGCTGGAGGGCCGGACTCTATGAGCTATTAATTCCTACTCACACTGCACATATCTTATATAAATAAAATGAAAACCATTTATAAATAAACAGATCACGCACCAGTATTTCAATGGGAACTGTGGGCCTGCTTTTGGCTAATGAGATGGTCAATGTCCGGTTCCCTATTTGTCACTGCCAGCCGTGACAAGTGATGCAAGTGGGCATCAGTTAATCTTGATCTGGTTGGGGATTGCAGATGTTCCGTTCTTGAAAAAGTCTGTTCACAGGCATAAGTGCTACCAAAGATGGTGACCATTTTGAGTTGATGGTTCCTGATATTTGGATATACACTGAATGTGTATGCTGGCAGGTATCTTGGCAACCAAACAGCGCTCACTGCTGGCGGGCCGGATCAGACTCCTCTGCGGGCCGCATGTGGCCCGTGGGCCGTAGTTTGAAGACCCCTGCAGTGATAGATGAATGGCAATGTTATATGAATAACAAGCTACTTATGACAAATATAATCACCTAAGTCTGAACTAAACCTATGAATTCTATCCAGTGCATGAATATCTGTGTTCAATAGAAGCTTTTCCCCACAGATTTTTTTAAAATGTTCTGATTAATAGGTTCAATAAATAATAGATTTATCTCTTGTACTGTTCACTTGTTAAGATAGATGTTTAATGAGAAGTGGAGAAAATTAAAGGTGGAGGGTGTGGAAAAAACCACAAGCTGTAAATTTATTTGTGAATAATAAATCACCAGGTGGTCTGTGTTGTTCAATGTTCTTGGCCTAATGCTTTCATGTCCATCTGGAACTTAGCAAATTGGAAATTGATGCCAAGATTTAGCCCTGAAGCAGAGAAGAGCATCACTAATTTCTAAATAATTCTAGGCAATCCTGCCCCTTGTGACTACTTTTGACTTTATGAAGAGAATCCTTTTTTTTTTTTTCACAGTAATCATATTTATAGAGTCAATTCTAGTGGATATAATGGTTTGGGGTAAATTATACAATTATTTATAGCTTAAAGTTTGATAAATCAGAGTAGTTAGTAATTAAGTAGAGAGCCTCTATGATCAAATTACCATGGTTTAAGTAAAAAAGAGAATCTTTCTTGGGGCTGGAGAGATAGCATGGAGGTAAGGTGTTTGCCTTTCATGCAGAAGGTCATTGGTTTGAATCCCGGGGTCCCACATGGTCCCCTGAGCCTACCAGGAGCAATTTCTGAGCGTGGAGTCAGGAGTAACCCTTGAGCACTGCTGGGTGTGACCCCCCCCCCAAAAAAAAGAGAATCCTTCTTAACCTGTGCCTATAGAATTCTTTTAGGAACACCTTAGGAATAATATCTAACGATTTGAGGAAGAAGCTAGATATTGAAAGCATCTCTGTTTTGGTCATTATTTCTGCCCTCCAATCCAGCTATTCTGATGTCAAAACACTAGCCAGCCCTTTTTAAACATTTGTCACTCTTGGGGCTGGAACGATAGTACAGAGGTAGGGCTCTTGCCTTGCACATGCTGACCCAGGATGGACCTGGATTCAATCCCTGGAATCCCATATGGTTTCCCCAAAGCCAGGGGCGATTTCTGAGCTCATAGCCAGGAATAACCACTGATTGTCACCAGGTGTGACCAAACAAACAAACAAACAAACAACAAAAACATTTGTCACTCTATTGATCTTTCTAAGTTATGAAGAAGCTCTAATGGCTAAATGCGTACCAATGCCTACCAAATGGCCTCAGAAACTCTATCAATCAGCTCTCTTTTCTGTCTTCTTTCTTGTTCCACTTATCTTATTTTCTTCTACATACCACTTGCTCATGAAATCAAGCCTCTCTGGCTTTTATTGGCCCTTTGCATGGTCTTCCTCTGGATATGTCCCCAAACATTTCCCTTATGCTTCTTAGAGAAGCCTTGTGGGCTGACAATTGTGATCCTTTTTTTCCATTCTTAGCTTCTAGCACTAACTTTTTTCACTTCCTATTTGATAGATGCAGTCTTTAAAAGACAACTCTATAGTGTGTTCAGTTAATACATGTATGCATATAATACATATCAGCAGATGCATATATGTATATATACATATTCTTTTTTATTTGGGAGGCCACACCCAGAAGTGCTCAGATTTTACTCTGGCTGCGCTCTCAGAAATCACTCCTGACAGGCTCAGAGACCATATGGAATACTGGAGTTCTATTAGCAGTGTGTAAAGGCAAATGCTCCACCTGCTGTGCTATCTAACTCTGGCCCCTTGGTTGATATTCTGTTTTGGATCTGGGGTGATGAATCTCTGTGCTACAGAATACGGTTTATGGTGCCAGTGATGGAACGCAGGGCCATTACAAGAAAGACACTATTCTAACCCTTGAACTCTCTTCCCAGACCTACTCTAATATTTTTAGTAATATTTCTCCTTAGTTGCTACTGTATTTTTCACTGATTAGCTTCTCCTTACTATTACATTCCCTCAGTGCAGGCATTTTTATCTATTTATTTCACTTTTGTGTTCTTGGAGCTTAACTCAATGTTAAAAACCATATTAGCATTTTTTTTATACATTTGGAGTTTTTTTCCTCCTATGTGTTAGGGATGGTGGTATTTACTATGTTGGAAGATAAATCACCTGTTCCTGAAATGTGTTTTCTTTTCAACATTTCCACTAGTGCATTTTGTCTATTTCCTAAACCAATCTTAAGCTTTGTACTTCTACCTTTACTGTTTTTTCCTTAATGAAAACAATCACAAACTTTTGCTTTCACGATTCACTTTAAGTCTCTTCAGGCAATATTACTCAACAGTTATACTGATTTGTCTAAAATCTTAATATGACCATTTACTTCCTGTCTCTTACTTAATTCACCAATGGTTTCCTACTCCCTTTCATTCAAAGTAAAATGCTCTCTTCATTTTTCTTCATAGAACTGATCATGAGAGTAATTTATTACTTGGGGAATAGTATGTTCAAAAGCTGTACACATTGAAGATAAGAACCCTTCCTTTCTCTGTCTCTCCATAACTTTACATAGAAGGAAATTGTTGAATATTTGTGGAAAAATAAATGAAGACAGAATATAGATATCTTGTAGCTTCAGGGATTTGGGTACAGGGGGATTATGTGAAGGTGATATTTCAATTAATTAAATGTGTGTTTCTTTCCACAGAGATTATATTGAAGAGGAAGATGGGGAGATGGTGCCCAGAACAAATCAGGCAACAGGTAAGGAGGAATGAATCTTGTCTTGCAAATTTTCTTGTCTTCTTGCTTAACATAGTTTCATTTAATTATGTGGCATATAAATTAATCTGGGAAAATACTTCAGATTTTTAGAGAACTTACAAATTTGCACGTAGATTCCCTATCTTTTTAGTACATTTTGTGAATCATGTCTAAAATACTTTGGTAAACATTTCAGACATTTTTGGAATTGCTTTTGGGCCACACTGGTGAGAGCTCAGGGAGCTGACCACTCCCAGTTCAGTGTCGGGAGTTTCTCCAGAGTAAATCCTGGTGGTGCCAGGAAACAACAAGGGATTCTCACATGGAAAAGAATGTACTTTAGGGGCTGGAGCGGTGGTGTAAATGGTAGGACGTTTGCCTTGCACGCGCTAACCTAGGACGAACCATGGTTCAATCCCCCGGCGTCCCATATGGTTCCCCAAGCCAGAGGATTTCTCAGTGCATAGCCAGAAGTAACTCCTGAGCGTCACTGGGTGTAGTCCCAAAAAACAAAAATGAACAACAACAACAACAACAACAACCAAGCAAATAACTTTAAAAAAAAAAAAAGGCACGTTAGCTGAGTTCTTGCGTCCATCAAGTCTAGTGGTGCTAGGAACCCTTCTGGTATACATGGTGTTAGTGGTTACAATGAAACTCAGGGTCTCTGCATATGCCCAACCATTTCAGCTATTTCCCTAGTCCCAGGTCAAAGAAATCTTCATAATACTATTACAGATATACTTTATTTTTTTAGCTTATCTTCTTTTATAGCAGAGACTCCCAAACTTACTTGGTCTACTGCCCCATTTTTAGAAAAAAATAAAATCCTCTGCCCACTAAAAAAGTACCTCTTTCTTTGAAGGGGATGGGTTTAGGATTTAGAATACACTCAGCTGTTTTTGAGAATCAATCCAGATCTAAGGGTCAATATGGTATCGTGAAACCAGTCTGGCCACACACAAGACAAATTTCATTTTTTGCTGTATTATCTCTCTGTTCCCAAGTCAAGTTCCTTTAAGTGGATGAATAGAAATCTCCTCTAGCCTGCCAAACCCTGCCCCAAATCTTATTACTGCCATATAGTGAATTATTCCAGTTTTCCATTTAAAAAATATTATTGCTTATACTGTGCACCAGAAAAAAAATAAAACTAACATTTCTGGTCCTTTTAAGTTTTCACAAATTGAGGATTACTTGGGGTTGAAATTACCATTAATTGGGCCAGAGCTATAATACAGTGGGTCAGGCAATTGACTTGCAGGCAGCTGACCTGAGTTCAATCCCCGCATCCTATATAATTCTAAATTTAATCCAAAATACCATTACAGATAGAGCTATCTAAAGACATTTCATTGTGAGTAAAGCATTTAAAAATTTTTTTAGTCACTGTGAAATGACAAAATAACTCATTAATTGCATTTGAGGTCTACAAAGTTTAAACACCTTTTCCACTACCAGTGTCCATTTCCCTCGACCAATGCCCCCACCTCATTCCAATTTGCCTCCCACCCACCCAATCTGCCTCTATGAGGGGCACTTTTTATTTGTTTGTTTTTGTTTTGGGGCCACACCCGGTGACACTCAAGGGTTACTCCTGGCTATGCACTCAGAAATCGCTCCTGGCTTGGTGGTCCATATGGGATGCCTGAGAATGAACCCAGGTTCATCCTGGATCAGCCATGTGCAAGTCAAATGCCCTACCTCTAAACCACCGCTCCAGCCCCATATGAGGGCACTTTTAAAGTATATAAGTTTTTACACTGTGATTTACAGTACTGTTGTTGATAGTTTCATACATGCCACTTTGCTACCTTTCAGCGCGACCTTCTTTCTCCTCCTGATTGGAAACTTCCATCCACCATAATCTTGGCTTCATCCTTTTCTTATCTCCCAACCCCTTCAAAGTAACTTATTTCCTATTAAAGATACAGCATGCATCAGCATCTCTGCTGGGTCATATCATTTTGACAGACATGAAAGGGTTTACTGAAGACTAAAACATTTTCTGAGCATATGACACAGCAAAAGATTAGAGAGAGCAGTTTTCTCTGAATTTGGGACTGGAGATATTAGGTATTTTTAGATAAGAAAAATGGAGCCGGCGAGGTGGCGTTAGAGGTAAGGTGTCTGCCTTGCAAGCGCTAGCCAAGGAAGGACCACGGTTCGAACCCCGGTGTCCTATATGGTCCCCCCAAGCCAGGGGCAATTTCTGAGCGCTTAGCCAGAAGTAACCCCTGAGCATCAAACAGGTGTGGCCAGAAAAACACACACACACACACCAAAGAAAAAAGCTATATTGGAACAATTCTGTTTATCATCATTACTTTTTGCTTAATTTTTGTGTGTATCATCATGACTCATGAATCTTAGTCTTTTCCCCTCTTCCCTTTTTCCCCAGTCTCAGCAACTTCCTTTTCCCTCGAATCAGAGTTTCCTTGTCTCCACACATGGCAATAACTTTAATATTTTCCTTTGTCTCAGAAATATTTTCTTTTTTAAAAGATGAAATATAGTTTAGATGGGATAGTAGTAGGGTAAGGCACTTACCCTTGTGTAGACTGTCCAATTTATATTTCTGGCACTACCAGTGGTTACCTTGAACAGAGCCAGGAATAGACCCTGTACCCCAACTCTACCCCAACCCCAAGAGACTATATATAGTGCCTGCAACAATTTTTCTCATTTCCCTAGATTTCTTGATAATATTACAATGGGTAGTACATAATACTTCCCTGTGATTTTAATTTTTATTATTTTTTATTTCTTTAATTTTAATTTTTTTGGGGGGTTTTGGGTCCCACCTGGCAGCACTCAGGGGTTACTCCTGGCTTTATGCTCAGAAATTGCGCCTGGCAGGCTCAGGGGACCATATGGAATGCTAGGATTCGAACCACTGTCCTTTTGCATGCAAGGCAAACTCCCTACCTCCTTGCTATCTCTCCGGCCTCTCCTGTGATTTTTAGAACAAAACATTGAAGCAGAAAAACACTGCCTTTGGGGGAACTTTTAGCTTGCCTCTTCCTCATTCTCTTCCTCCCCTTCCTAGCTCAATTGCAAGAGATTATGTTTTTGTTTGGCTTTCAAAATGTTCACCTTCACCCTATCTTCAGATTTTTCACTCTCTTTAGCAGAGTTCTCTTTCCTGTGCATATGCAAATTATGAAATATTGTTTCAAGTATCTTGGGAACTTTTCTTTTAGGCATCATGATTTACAATTCTGTTCATGATAGGGTTTCATGCAAGCAATATTCCAATACCACAGCATTTATCAAAATCTATTTCCCTTTTATCATGATCCCTGTTCCCCCATCCTTCATTGAACACCCTTCTCCCCCTATTCCAGCTGATTTTATCTCAGTTTTGTAGATCAGTTCTCAGGTTCTATTGCCTTTGGGATAATTTTTTTTATTTTCTTACTGCATTTCTTTATATTTCACACAAGAGATTATTTTGTATCTTGTCCTCTTGTCTGACTTCAGAATCAGCATGATACCTTCCAGATTCCTACATGTAGTGAAAAATTGCAGAATATGTCTTTTTTTTTTAAAAAGAAAGTCGTATTCTGTTGTGTATATGTTTTAAAGTTTCTTTGTCCAGTTTTTTATTCTTGGACACTTGGGTGATTGCCAGATTGGGGTTATTGTGACTGGTGCTGCAATGAACATAGGATCACAGATATCTTCTCATCTCCGAGTAATGTTTTGGAGACCATGTGATAGATGTCAAGAAAGAGTTGCTGGGTCTATGGTAATTTAATTCTTAGGAGTGTTTTTTAGGGAGGTGGGTCTGGAGATTCTGATGTTATGACCTTTCTACCAAGATGCATAAAGAAAGGGAGGGGACAGGGACTATTCAACACAATGAAGTTTGCCTTTTTATGTTGATGATTGTTTCTTTTGACTAGCAGAGGCTTTTTAGTCCCATTTATTTCTTCTTTCATTGTCTACGAATATGTTGTCACAATTTTCAATGATAGCCAAGAATATGGAAGGAAAGAAAAAAAAAGAAGAGGAAAGGGAAGGTAGGAAGGAGGGAAGGAAGAAGTAAAAGAAAGTGGTAAAAAAGGAAGAAAGTAGTGAAGGAAAAGCGGAAGAAAGGAAGGAAGGAGGGATGAAAAGATGAAGGAATGCAGAGGGAGTGTGGGTATAAAGTAATTAAGGGAAAGGAAGAAAGAAAAAAAAAAGGAAAGGAGTACATGATGATATGTTTGCCTCTTAGTTCCTTATAGCCTCCCATGTGTTTATGTCTCCATCTAATTCACTTTTCCTTAATGAGGCATAAAATAATCCAGAACCTATTTTGGATGCAATTATTGACTTTCACTTACCCTGATGCTGGCTGTGTAGTTCAATGTATTGTGCTGGTTTTTACTGATGAACAACAAAGTTCAGGTTCATTGATAAAGATTCGTTGTTTTCTTCTGTCAACCAAGATCAGATGTATTTTTCTATATTTTTATTTTAACCTTCTTCCTTCAATTATTTTTCCTTTGAGCCATAGCGGTAATGCTTGGGATTTTTCCTGGCTCTGCACTCTTAAAAAATGTATTTTTTTATTTAAGAACCGTGGTTACAAAATTGTTTATGGTTGAGTTTCATACTCTTCACCAATGAACATTTCCCTCTACCAATGTCCCCAGTTTTCTTTCCACCCACCCTCTCCTGCCAGCCTCTAAATCTGCATTCTCTTGACTGACTCTGGTGTGCCTGGGATTGAAAAGCAGGTCCACTGCATGCAAGACAAAGTCCTTATTTGCTGAACTACCACTCTAGCCCTCTCCGTAACCCCATGTCCTCCTGAATTCAAGACCCTCTGTGTACTGTGCTTGAAGAAACACATATTTTATCCTTCCACATGTTTCTTCTTCGAGGCTGGCAAAAGGTTTGCAGCAGCTTAGTTTTTACTAGCTTTTCCCAAAACAGAATTGTTCTTGGTTAATGAGATGCTGTTATCTTTGCCCCTTGCCTGTTTATTCCTGACTGTTCCAATCCTCTTCAGTGCTTAAACAACACAATATTACACACATAATGTTAGGAAGGTCTGTTGGAAAGGTCAGGGAATTTGTAACTTTCTAACCAAGCACATTTTCTGAATTTTTCTTTACTCATGAAGTGGATCTTAAAAATCACATTAATCTCTTTTTGTGTTCCTGTAATTTTATAAAAAAAATATAAATAAAAATAATGTGAAACTATCTTATAATCTGGAATGCTTGCGAATATTTACTACCTGTAAATATTTAGAATATTTACTACCTGTCCCCATATTAAAAAAAAATAAACTTTCCCCCTCTGGTGTTAAAAGCAACCAGTGATCTCTTATTTCTCACAAACATATGGCATTTCTTCTGCTGTCACCTTGCATCACCCCCAACGCTGCAAACTTCTGACAGCTTGATGGAGGCTGTGGGTCCAAGATTTATCTCAAGGGTCTGGTAGGGGGTACAAGAGGATAATTGTGTCTTTCATGTGCTATGTCTAAAACTCACTTACGGGCTTAGTCCTTATCATGTTTTAGTACAGGAGATTGCTAGGCCTATCAAGATGCAAGAGGTGGAACAAAAGTGCATGGTCCAGAGTAATAGTATAAAAGGTAGGGCTTTTGCTTTGCATATGGTTGACCTGGGTATGATATCCGGTGCCCTTTATGGTTCTCCAACCCCCAAATGGAGTGATCCCCAAGCACAAAGTCAGAAGTAAGTTCTGAGAACCTCTGGGCATCACCCTAAATCTCCTACCCTCCTCAAAAGAAAGATGAGTCCCAGTTCTTGATGGGAGGAGCAGCAGCATTATTTACATGGCCATGAGAACATGAGCTACGCCATCCAGCATTGGCTAATTTATATGAACTGTTTTTTTTAAATAAACTATTTATTTATTGGTTATTTTTTGGGCCATGCCCAGCAGTGCTCAGGGGACACTCCTATTTTCTGCACTCAGAAATTGCCCCTGGCAGGCTGAGGACCATCTGGGATACTGGGAATCGAACCGGGTCCTTCCCAGGTCGGCCGCATGCAAAGCAAACACCCTACTACTGTACTATCTCTCCGGCCCCTGTTTTTATGTAGCCTAGAATTGATGTCCATTTTGCAGAAGCCAAATACTACTGGAATGCACAGGTTAGAATGATTATACTGCAATAATTATATATACTTTTGGGCCATTTTGTTTCATTGGCAGCTTTTCTTTGTGACACCAAAGACCGAGGACCTCCAGAACAAGCGCAGAGCTGGAGAAGGAGGGAAAAGTTCCCTTTTGAACAGGCAGATTCTATGAGAGCTTTTGAGAAAGCCCCTCAAGTGCAAACCCAGGCTCTTCGAGACTTCGAGAAGGTAAGTCACCTCGGTGGATAACTGTGGTTCCAACTGGAAGCAAGACCATGACTTAGTGATGTTTTATGCAAATGCGAACCCTTGGCTGGCCTAGCTGTGGGCATTTATGACATGTGGGTGTTTACTTAAAACAATTCTTATTTAGAGCTTCGTGAACACATCCATTCAGTGAGTTATTGTTAGGTTGGTGCTGAAGGAGTCAGTCAGGATGACTGTGTGATGCCAAGGATGGAACCGGGGCCATCAGCAAGGCAAGCACGCATGCAGCCCTGTGAGATATTCCAGGATCTGTGTAGGTATGTCTTGTAAGACTATATATTTCAGAGCTGGCATTATAGCCATTGTAATGTCTCAAAATGCATGTGCCAATGCAGTCGGTGTTTGGGTAGGATGCTTGCCTTTATATGGCCGTGCCTGGGTTCAATCTCTGGCATTTCATAGAGGACCCAGGAACTGCAGCATTTCATACAGTGCCCAAGAACTTTCAGGAGTAATTCCTGAGTGCAGAGCCAGGAGTAATTACTGAGCATTGCCAGGTATGGCCCCCCAAAACAAACAAACAAAAAGACCCAATAATTATATGGCCTGTTTGTTATATGCTAAGGATTCTGGTTCACATGCAGTTGGATACAGCAACTGTTATGTCTTGCCATTTAGTTATGTCATTAAAAAGTGTTAATAAAGGCTGAAGAGATAGCACAGTGGTAGAGCGGTTCCAGGACGGACCTAGGTTCGCTTCCCAGCATCCCATATGGTCCCTCGAGCTTGCCTGGAGCGATTTCTGAGCTCAGAGGCAGGAGTAACCCCTGAGTGCCACTGGGCGTGACCCCCACCGAAAATTAATAAGAAACCATTTGGTTTATTTCTCAGATAAATTTTCAGGAAATGTATCTATCTATTTTATTTATTTATTTATTTTGGTTTTGGGGTCACACCTGGCAGCATTTAGGGGTGTTACCTCTATACCTATCTGCAGTGTGAAGTGGTTCACAATTTGCTTCTGAACAAGAATATGCATTGTTCTAAATTTCTCATTCAGCTTTTAAACTGTTCTGTCCTGATAAGTTTAATCTTATGTTGGGGTAAGAGTCAAATTCTTGATAATATAGTCTCCCTGTGCCCTGTATTGATCTCAGGAACTCTGTATCTTCAAATTCATCTGCTGAAGACCCAAATTCTTATACTGCTGTGTGCTAAAAAAAAAATGAAAAAGCTCTTTATTGCCCCCTGGGGGTAACCTGGGGATGAGGCCACTTTGTGTTTCATTCATAAACTTTCTTAGACTTTTGATATAAAATAATAAAGTGACATAAACATTTTATAAAGACAGTACTGACATAGCTTCTTGTACCAATTTGTGAAATAAATATTTTACTAAGACCTACTGAACAAAGTGTATTTCAAGTAACAAGTTCCTGACACTGAAACAATCTGCTATTTGTAGATTTTTTTAATTTTTAATTTTTATTTATTTTTTGTTTTTTGGGGGGGGGCACACCCGTTTTGATGCTCAGGGGTTATACCTGGCTAAGTGCTCAGAAATTGCCCCTGGCTTGGGGGAACCATATGAGATGCCGGAGGATCGAACCACAGTCCTTTCTTGGCTAGCACTTGCAAGGCAGACACCTTACATCTAGTGCCACCTCACCAGCCCCTATTTGTAGATTTTTAAAAAACAGCTGCAACTGATTTTAAATAAACATGTATCTCTGACACCACCAAAAGTATTTACTGACAGGGCCGGAGCGGGTAGACAATTTGCCTTGCAGGCAGAGGAACCAGTTCAATTCTGCCAGGAGCTATTTCTGAGCACAGATCCAGGAGTTATCTCTGAGTGCCACCAGGTGTGGCCCCCAAACCAAATATATATATATATATATTTGTCACAGAAATATTAAATGACTTTGAAGACTAATTCTCTGCGGAGTCCTGTAGGATTAGTGGTGGATGCTAGAGTGCTAAAACTAACATAGTCCCTTTTTTCACTTGTGCATCTCCTGCAATGGAGAAAGAGTTCTTCTACCGATTACTGTAGATTAGTTCTTACTTTATAATATTGGTAACCACTGATACAAAGCAAACTAGGTTACAGAAGAAATATCGATTGAATATCCTTTGGGAGAGCACCACCCCAAACAAGATCTGGGAACACTTTCCAGTAGTTCTTAGCCAACCCAGAATTTTATCCTTCAATTGTCGACTCCCAAGCAACAGCAAAGATCTTAATAAAAAATGATGATAATTATATCATTATTCTAGAGTGAAATCTTCAAATTAAAGCCAATAAGCGTTCTTTTCTCATGATAAAAGAGTTTTACCACCAAGCAGTGGGAGGGTGGAGGGGAAGAAGGAAGAGTTGGCTAGAGGTAACAAAGGGCAGTTGGACATTGGTGGGCAGGTTTGGGAACTTCAGCTTTGATCATAGGTAGTAACTTCGTTTATCAAAACAATGATAGTTGACCATATGTAGTTACCTTGTAGTCATGTTATCCCCAAACATTCAATGTAATATCAATGTAAGTTAAGACATCACTTGAAGAGAAATTAAATCCATTCAAAGAAGAATTGATTCACAGTATAAAAGAATCCTGACAAATGGAATTTGATTTGTCATTTAATGCTCCCCCAGGAAAGGGTATCATAATAAAAAAATATTGGGCATGTTTCTAAGGGATTGCAATTTGTAACATCAGATAAAAATAATGCAAAGACTGTGGGCCTACCATAGATAGATGCCAAGCCAGTCTCTACTCATATTTAAATATTTACAATATTAATATATGGCGGTGAATTATTTTGTATGTAAAATATTGCTAATCTAATGGCCTATTGGGATTTACACACATTTTACTTAAATAACCCAGAGGCCTGACAATGGATAAGTGGCTAAAGAAACTGTGGTACAACTACACAATGGAACACTATGAAACCGTCAGGAAAAATGAAGTCATGAAATATTCCTATACAGGGATGGACATGGGAACTATTAGGCTGAGTGAAATAAGTCAGAGGGAGAGTGATAGACAAAGAACAGTCTCACTTATCTATGAGATTTAAGCATTTTTGATGGGTTCAAGTACTTTTCTGGATTTCTGTCCCTACCCACCAATACAACTGAACTCCCTTGTTTCTAATTGTCATAGAGCTTTGTGGGTGGTGACAGTTGAGTTTTTTTTTTTTTTTGGTTTTTGGGCCACACCCGGTAACGCTCAGGGGTTACTCCTGGCTATGTGCTCAGAAGTTGCTCCTGGCTTGGGGGACCATATGGGACACCGGGGGATCGAACTGTGGTCCGTCCAAGGCTAGCGCAGGCAAGGCAGGCACCTTACCTTTAGTGCCACCGCCCGGCCCCGACAGTTGAGTTTTAAATTTATAATTAATTGAAGACTAATCTGATTTGCTTTTGACTTTTATTTGTTATTTGTTATTGACTACTGATTGCAATCTGTTATATCTTTTTCCATGTCTCTGTAATGATACTTTAGTGGTACAGGCATGTAGATCTAGTTTCTCCCATAATATGTTTTTTATGAAGAAATTTGGGACAGAATTAAAACCTGCCATTTTCCTCCATTCATTAGTGTGTGGGGTGAGTGAAGTAGAATAAACATTGTTCTAGATGTCATTGTGACCACTGAAGCTACCTGGCACACTTGACTGGCTTCAGAAATGACTTAGTTTGTGTGGTCCATAGGGCTGTTGGCAGGATGAATTTAGGGTTATGTTGTCTTCCCAAAGTCTGGAGACTTGGGGAGGTTTCCCAGAACTGGATCAGTTAGAAAAGTAGGATACAAGTCCCCCAGGACACAGCTGATTAGATTTATAGATGGCCTTAACTAGTTAGGATTAAAGAAGGACGAGGTGGAATTGATCCAAATGACACTTCTCAAAGGCTGTCTTTCTGATCCTCCGATCACAAAACATGTATCCAGTCTGTAAGGACTTTGAGGTCAAAATATATCTCTTTTCCATCATTTTCTACCCTTTAGAATGTAGCATAATTCTAGTAAAATAATGCTAAATAGCAATAGTATTGAAGTTGTGGTATTTGATTTGATTTGTCTTTCCTCAAGATGCTATCTACTCACTGAATGTTTTTTACAGAATGTATTTCGCAGTAAGTTTTGAGGTGTTTATGTGTATTGATTAGTTTGTGTGGGAACCAAGAAAAATAGATTTCTTTTTGGTGTTAAGTTCAAAGAGGACAATTTTATACCAAAATTATCATGAAAAATTATAAATGTATGGCAAAAGAAAGATGCAAAGACCTTTTGAAATAATTTTAAGGCTCCTATAGAAGATGATAGTACATATTGAAACAAGATCAAATGTATTAAATGTTATTTCATAGGCAATTTTATTATTGTTTATTATTTTAGTTTTTCATATTCATTTTTATAATTAATAAAATAGGTATTATTATCCCATCTATTGAAACTGTAAAGCAACCAAAAACTCAAATAAATTGTCAAAAGTTTTATAGAAATAAAGTGGTAGAGTCAAGTCAACTCCAGTAAATAAAATATTCTTGGGAATTTGACAGAATCTGTCAAAGGAGAAATTACATTGGTGGAATATATACCATTTTATTTTAAATATAGACTCAATCTGGCCAAGGCTATGGAAAAGTCAGAGAGGTGTAGAAATGGAGAAGGGGGTGCTATTGTTGTAGAATTCAGAGGGTGCTTCCACTGTTTTTTTTTCCCTCTGTACATGGTTTCAAATAATGCCTTCTTTAACATGAACATTTGAGCAAAACCAGTCGCTATGTTTGTCTAATTATAGTCTGCAGCCAGCTCTCCTTGGCAGTCAGACAAAATCCAACCACAGTTGAGTCAGCGTGACTGGCAAATCTTTCTCCTTCGATCTTGAAGTCTGTGGAGAGTATGGAGGAGGGGGTGGCATAAAAAGAGCTTTCTTCCTTTTTGGCATCACAAAAAAGCCTTTGAGATGGGGTAATGAGTATATATGGAGCCAGGAGTTGATCCCATGATGGTATGCTTCAAGGATGAAGAAAGCCTGAATCTCTTAGGCCACGGGAATTCCCTTTCTTCCCCAATGCTTACTGTGCCTATGCAAAAAAAAAAAAAAAAAAAAAAGTGGGGGGGACACCAAACCCTACCACTCCAGCACCCATACTTTTTCTTGTTTTGTTTTGATTTGTTAGTTTTTGACTTTATTTTCCTTCTCTTTGTTCTTCCACTTTTCTCTTTTTCACACTTGTGGTTATTATTTAGAGATTTATTTTTATTTTTATTTGCCTGGTCCATTATTTTTTTTTCTTCCATTTTTTTTTCTTTTTTCCTTTCTTTTTTTGGTAGTTGTCACCAAATTTTTTCCTCCCCTTTTTCTTATCCTTTTTATCTCCAATGACGGTGGAATGTATGCTCAATCTACAACGAACTGTAAAGTGGAGACCAGTTGCACTGGCATACTGGGAGGTAGAGGAGGGAGATGTGGGATGCATACTGGGAATAGGGGCGGAGGGAGGACAGCATTGGTGGTGGGAATGCCCCTCATTCATTGTCACTATGTACCATAAATGATGCGGTGAAAGATTTGTAATGCACTTTGGTCACAATAAAAATTAAAAAGAAAAAGAGCTTTCTTCCTTTTATGAAAACCTGTCTTTATGAATTGAACAAAGTTGGAAATACTAAAAGTCACAGTGGCTACCAACCGAAATTTAGGCTCCCAGTCCCAATTCAAATGAATCCGAATCATATAACTTTAGGTTCAGAAATAAATACGTGTGTTTCTTGAGTGTTTCTCTAGGATTATGGCTCTGGAAAATGAATCTGACTGGAAAAATGCATTTTTATTTATAAAATGTTATGTATGCTCCATGAACAACATTGCTATAAGCATTTTAGATTTTTGTGGCGTTTTGATATTTTATTTAATTAATTAATTAATTTATTTATTTATTTTGGTTCCTGGGTCACACCTAGCAGCACTCAGGAATTGCTCCTGGCTCTGGGCTCAGAAATCAATAGCTCCTGGCAGGCTGGGGTGGGGGAGACTATATAGGATACTGGGAATCAAACCTTGGTCAGTCTGTGTTGGCCGTGTGCAAGGCAAACGCCCCTACCACTGTGCTATCTCTCCAGTTCCTATATTTTGAGTTTTTAAAAAGATTACTAGATGAGAGTGAAAAGAAAGAAAGCTTAAACTTTTAGTAATTAAGTATATATATATTTTTTCTTAATTATTTTCAGAGATATTTCACATAATCAATATGCAGTCCTTGGTAAAATTTTCATTCCTAAGCATGACATTTCCTAGCAAAGATGTGTATCTAAAAAAAAGATGTGTATATAGTCAGTATTTTTGTTTAATATTTTAGCTTGCTTTTTCTTTTCTTTATCTTCTTTTTATAGTTGGGCCACACCTAATGGTGTTCAGGGGTTGGTGTGCAGGGATCATTTTTGAGGGGCTCAGGATGCTGGGGATAGAACATGGGTTAGGCACATGCCAGCCAAACACCTTACCCACTATACTATCTCTTTAGCACTAAAATCAATTTTCTTAAGATTATTAGAAGAAGGGATAAATGGAGTGCCATAAATGATATAGTGATGTATACAACGTACTTATCTGAAAAAAATATATGAACTAATCAGGTGCATAAATATTTAAATCAGTCAAGATTTAATTATAATAGAGTCTAGGTAAGAATGGAAGAGATGTCGTAAGAGCAGAATAATTGCCAAGTGAATGTATGTCTTTATTTTATTTTAAAAATAATATATTTAGGGGCCGGGAGAGATAGCACAGCGGCGTTTGCCTTGCAAGCAGCCAATCCAGGAACAAAGGGGGTTAGTTCGAATCCCAGAGTCCCATATGGTCCCCCGTGCCTGCCAGGAGCTATTTCTGAGCAGACAGCCTGGAGTAACCCCTGAGCACTGCCAGGTGTGGCCCCCCCCCCCAAAAAAAATAAAAATAATATATTTAAGCACCATGATTACAAACATGTTTGTAGTTGGGTGTTCAAGGTGTAAAGGAGGTAATGTATGTCTTTAAAACTCATACCCGGCAGCACTCAGGGGTTCCTCCTGGCTCTACACTCAGAAATTGCTCCTGGAAGGCTCAGGAGACCATATAGTATGCCAGGATTTGAACCACCATCCTTCTGCATGCAAGGAAAACGCCACACTTCCATGCCATCTTTCCAGCCCCAGCACACCATTTTCTATTTGTATTTATATTTAATCATTTCAGTTACATATATCTTTAGTTATACAAAAAGCAAATTATGGGGTCGAAGAGATGGCACAAAAACGAAATGAAACAAAACAAAAGGCAAATGATTTTTTATCAAAACTATTAACTAGCTCTGGAAATTCTGGAATGTACTATTGCTAGCACAGAGAGGTTGACCAATAACATCTCCAAGGAAAATAACACTTGAATAAGAAGCACTCTTCTTCCAGACTGTTTCTTTACTAGAATTTGATTTCTCTTTTTTTTTTTTTTTTTTGGTTTTTGGGCCACACCCGGCGGTGCTCAGGGGTTACTCCTGGCTGTCTGCTCAGAAATAGCTCCTGGCAGGCACAGGGGACCAATGGGACACCGGGATTCGAACCAACCACCTTAGGTCCTGGATCGGCTGCTTGCAAGGCAAACACCGCTGTGCTATCTCTGCGGGCCCAGAGTTTGATTTCTCTTATCTTCACTTTATAAAGAGAAATTCTGTCTTTCTTCCAGAGGACTCAGAAGGATTTCAACTCCAATAATAGTTTTCATTTCAATAATACACTCAACAAGCAAAGTGTCAGGCCCTGATGTAGCTCTCTATAAAGCATTGTCTTTGCTTGCATACACGGAGCCTGCATTTTAATTCTTGGCAGTGCAACAAACAAAAAAATAAAACTAATAAACAAAATAATGTTATCAATTTATTTTTATTGAATTCTTACACAATTTAAGGCTCTGTGAATGCATTTCACTTGAATTGTCTTATTCACTCTTTTTTCCCCTTTGACTTTTGGCTTCATCCATCTTTGTGGTGTGTAGGGTAACCATAAGTGAATTTGAACAGGGTCAGTGGAATGGCAGGCAAGCTTCTTAACCCTTGTTTTATCTCTACTTCTAAATTATTCTTATTGACTCTTGAAGTTGGCACAACCATTCTCATTATTTGTTTAGAGGAGAACATAAAAGCTAGGAAAGATTAGCGATTGCCGGAAAGTGCTAGAACTATAATTTGAATAGATATGTTTTGATTTCACTGTGTGAAGTCCAAACTACAATTTTATTATATCTCCCTATTGACAAATAATCTTTTTATCCATTTGCTCATGCAGGAAACTTAAGGAAGAATATTGTGTGCTAGGTCCTGCTTTAGCTTTTAGTTATACAATAATCAAGTATGAATACATGAAAAGTTGAATGTTCAAGAATAAATTTTTATTTCATATTTTACATCAATAAAATAGAAATGCTCTTCCTTACTCTGAAATATCCTGGGATAGGAGAGTACACAATGAATTACAAATAAGAGGCCCTTTGTCTTTACGGGAACACAAGAGTATCAGCTGAGCTTCAAGTTGGCTTTGTCTCTTACCCTATCCTTACGAGTCAACAGAAACATTACTGCAGTCATTTCTGGTACCATTGCAAATACTTCATTTTAGAGAAAGCCCTTTCTGTGCCTTTGAAATTGTCCTCTTTCCTAGAGAAAGAATGATTGAAATCTAGAAAAATTGGTGACATCATATAGCATTATATCCTTCCCTCAGTTCCCTGAAGACTCAGCAAATAATCTTCCCAGATTGATCCAGTTGTGAACAGATAACACCAAATTCTGCTGGTGCTTGGTCAGGCCATTGTGATTGTAAATTTGGGTTGGAAACCAGGGCTTCTTAGTAGCTTCTCACATCCATACTGTGCAGTTATTATTTCTAGCACATTTATTTTCTCCTGACAAAACTATTTTTGGTTGGGCCATTTATTTTTTTTGGCCAGAGAAGGTGTTATCTGGTTAACTCTGTTTTTATGAAGCCTAAGGTGTTCTAATGTGATCAAGATGACAGAACCTTGTTATTCCAGGATTGAGTATGTCGGTGGGCATATAGGAAAATCACAACAGCTAAGTACCAAGAACATCAGCTGAGCCCACTCCTTTATGAACACAACAACACTGCAAACCAAGACAGGGTTTGCTTGTCTACCTGATGTAGTTTTCCTGTTAGTAGGTTTGATGTCATCAAGCTAGTTATTTCAAGACGAGGTTGTGTCAAGGATAGGTATTTATATTTGTAAGTTTTAGTGGAGAAAGGTAGAGATATTATTAAGATTTATTGTAGTATTTATATTTATAATTTATATTATTAAGATATTACTCAAGACCCAAACTTAAAAAATTATGTTGGCACTTCAGAAAGCAAGTTTCAGAGAAACGTTTGTTTATTTTGTCACCCAAAAGGAAAAAGCATATATGGAACTCTCAGTATGTTTTCTGAGGTTGATATTATCAACTGTTTTCTCAGAGGACTGTAGAAAAATTTTAACTGTTAATCCACAGTATTACATGAATTTTCATTGTTGAGGGTCACTTAGAAGAATAATTCATTAACTGTTATGTCAGGGCCCTAAAATTGAAGTGAATTGTGCTATCAGATTACTTGAATTAAACTTTGAGAATCATTAAAAACACTCTGAAACAGGAAAACCTTTTTTTTTTTTTTTTTTTTTTTTTTGGTTTTTGGGCCACACCCGGCGGTGCTCAGGGGTTACTCCTGGCTGTCTGCTCAGAAATAGCTCCTGGCAGGCACGGGGGACAATATGGGACACCGGGATTCGAACCAACCACCTTAGGTCCTGGATCGGCTGCTTGCAAGACAAACACCGCTGTGCTATCTCTCCAGGGGGCCCCGGAAAAGCTTTATTTTTCTGTCTATTTTATCCTTTGTAAAATAACAGCTTCACTGAAACATAGATTACATACCAAAGACTTGACCCTCATGAATGTGTGCAACTTCATGGTTCTATAATATCCATTGAGTTGTGCAGCAAGTACCATACCTAAATATTTTCTAGCGCCAAAGCATTTTTGTCATTGTCACCAACTCCAGAAAACTTCATACCCATAAGCCTACTTTCCCGACCTCTGAACCATAGAAATGACTCATCTACTCGCTCTCTACCAATTTTTCTATTCTAAACATTTCAGATAAATGAATTTGCTAAATAAATTGATGTGACTTTTATTTTATATTAGAATGATATTTTCAAAGTTGTAGCATGTATAAGTATTTTCTTTTAATTGATTGATATTCTGCTACATGGATATGCTGAACGTTGACTACCCATTAGTGATAGAGATTTTGAATATAAAATGAAAATTTCTGACTTTTATGAATAATGTTTAATAAATATTTAATGCATGAATGGTGGATGAAGAGGGGTCGTAAGTACATTACATAGAGCTCTACTGAGAATGTATCCTGTGTCTCTTAGCACCCAATTGTAGTTCATTTTAACTCCCTCCCTCTTTAAATACGTTTTTTAAAATTATGAGCTATCTCCAGGGGTCAAGGGGACTCGAGTGCATTGTGGTGTTTAAAAAGGACAGAAGGAACTAGCCAAACCATAAAGTTAACAACAATAAAATCATGAGACCCAAATGTAAACAATCAAACTTCAAAAGGTGTCTGTTATGAGTGAAGGCGGTATGGAATGGAGTCTATGAACTTTTGGTGAAGGGAAGTTGACTGATGGTGGAATTGGTGCTGACCCATTATATGTCTGAAACTTAACTATGAATAAGTTTGTAAATCATAATGCTTTAAATTAACAATATATTTTTTTAAAAAAAGAAAGAAAAAATTATGAGCTATCTCACAAATTACAGAAGTGTACAAAAAACAATAAACATTTGTCCATGCACCAATATCTAAATTCGTTTTTTCTTTTTTAATTAATCTATTTTGGTTTTTCAACTATGCCTGGTGGTGCTCAGGGCTTATTCCTGGTTGTGAGCTCAGGGATCACTCACTACTGGCAAGTTTTGGTGAATCATATGTGATGACACTGAATTAGACCCATGCCAGCCACCTGCAAGGCAAATACCCTATGCACTGTACTGTTGTTGTCTCTCTAGCCCCCCAATATCCAAATTTTATACTTTTATTATTTTTAATTTTTTAAACATTTTTATTTATTGATTGATTGATTGTTGGGACACACCCAGCAGTACTCAGGCCTACTCCTGGCTCTGCACTCCGAAATCACCCCTGGCTGGCTGGGGGACCATATGGGTGCCAGGAATCAATTCGGGTCCCTCCTGGGTTGGCTGCATGCGAGGCAAATGCCCCACCGCTGTGCTATCTCTCTCTGGCCCCAATATCAAAATTTTAATAAACGCTATTTTACCCTTTTTCCTCAGATTAAAAAATAAAGTCAGTATTAGAGACATTTGTGGATTCTCGGTTGCCTACTTGGATCTCAGTCTCTTGACTCTTTCCTACGGAAAATTACCCCAAAGTTACACAAAGTAATTTCTCCAAAGTCACACAATTAGAACACAGCAAAACTGGGATTTGAATCTAGATCTCACTATCATTAATATGACAGTGTTAATCTTTTTTGTTATGCACAAATGAATGCAATGACTTGTGTGATGTAAAAGTATACTAATATTACAGTGTCAAACTGGAAAGTTGTGTTAACCTAAAACATTAATATTTTGTTTTTTCTATTTACCATATTATTTAAGAATATTTTGGGGGGCCTGTAAGATAGTGCAGTTGGTAGGGCACTTGTCTTGCAAAAGGATTTCCCGGATTTGGTTGCCAGCATTACATATGATCTGAGCACCAACAAGATGGATCTGAGCACAGAGGTGAGTGTAAGAACCTAAATATTGTCAAGTGTGGCCCCCAGATATGCAAAACATTTTAATCTTCACAAATTTTGAAGATGGGAGTAATCTCAGAATTAGAGATTAATATGCAGAGATTTTATTATATTAGAAAAGAAAGTGTCAATTCTATTGGAGAAGTATGGATTGATTAGGTTGTAAATTACATGTGTCAATTCTATTGGAGAAGAATTCTATTGGAGAAGACCTTCTTTGGAAGGTCCCTAATCATTTTTGGTCATTTTAATTTTTAGGGGAAAGAGTAATCAGAGGTTAATATATTTGCAAGAATCTCCTTGATCAACTCTATCTGGGGGGTCTGGATATAATTAAGCAAATGTGAGATTGAGGTTTTATATTTTTTAAGACTGGCTTGACAGTTGGTTTGATAATGGGGCATGACATGCAACAGCTGGGCTGTAATCCTCCTACGCTTGTTGGCATGGATGCGACCTTTTTAGAGAGTCTTATTTCCAACTAGAATAATACATTAAGAAGCTCTGGAGAGAACAAATTAAGGAAAGAATGGGGGATAGTCATTAATTTTTTGGCAACGTATTTTGACAGAAAATATTTTTTGATGCCTTGTATAAATAGGGAAAGACAAGCCTATAGAAACAGTGTCCCTACCCAAGAACCTTCTGTATATTGCTGCTTTTTTTGTTTTGTTTTTGTTTTTGGGCCACACCCGGCGTTGTTCAGGAGTTACTCCTGGCTGTCTGCTCAGAAATAGCTCCTGGTAGGCACGGGGGACCATACGGGACACCGGGATTCGAACCAACCACCTTTGGTCCTGGGTCGGCTGCTTGCAAGGCAAACGCCGCTGTGCTATCTCTTCGGTACCCTGTATATTGTTTTTAAGTGAGGCAGGTAGACCTGAGACTGGCCTTAAGAAGTTCAGATTGGGCCAGAGAGTGTTAGTATGGCAGGCAGCACACTTGTCTTGCACATGGTCAATCTTGGTTCCATTCCATGGCAACCTATATGTTCTTCCATGCCCTACAAGGAGTGTTTCTTGAGTTCAGAGCCTTAAGCACTATCAATGTGGCCCCCAAAACCAAACAAACAAAACTTCAGGTTTAATAGCTATAGCTCAGGTACGTACAGTTTTGTTAAAGCTAACTAAGCTAGAAAAACAAAGTGCAAGTCTCTCAGATACGACAAAAAAGAACAAAAATAACAACAACAACAAAACCTTGTTTATTCCAGTAGATAATTCCTGCATTTCCTTTGCTCCTCATCTTTTGTTCAAATTGGGAGACAATATCTGCTTAAGGAACAAACTCAAGCCTACTCATCTGACTTTCAAACATTCACAAAATGGGAATCTTTGTGTCCGACTTCCGACTATCTCAGTTTTCCCATCACAGGACGCTGTGTTCACTTTACTCAATTCAGGTGGCCTTCAGCAGCTCTGCTCCTTTTCCACCTAGGAGATCAGATTGCCTGGATTCTCCTTGTATCCTAAGATAACTTGATTCATCTTTCAGAGGCAACTAAATTCCCAATTTTCTGGGGAATTTTCTTTGACAGTCATTCTTTCCTAACTCCTCTAGTTTTTACTATTTTACAGCTTATATATTATAGCCTTTGAGAGTAAATTGTCATATGCTGTCTTCCACTTGTTTAGAACACTTACACAAATTCTGACCCTACATTGTGTATTAAAAATCAATCTGTTCTGGGGCTGGAGTGATAGATAGTAGAAGGGGGTAGGGGATTTGCCTTGCGTGCAGCTGACCTTGGTTTGATTCCCAGCATCCCATATAGTCTCTGAGCCCACCAGGGGGTGATTCCTGAGCACAGAGCCAGGTGTAACATCTGAACACCACCAGGTATGACCCCAAAACCAACAAAAAATGAATGGTTTAATATGGTACACTAGAAACCTATTATCATGTGCTTCAATTAAAAATTAAAAATAAAACCATTGACCCAGACGAAATGTCAGCAAGTTGGCAGAAACAAAGTCTTTTGTCTTCAAAGAATGATTAGATGGCAAAGTAAGATTTGTATTTTGAGAACATTTCTTTAATATAATATAGAAAATAGAATGGAAGGCAGCTATGCTAAACAATATACCACCAAATGCTGGAACAGTGGCGCAGGTGGGTGTTTGCCTTGCAAGTGCTAACCTAGGATGGACTGTGGTTCTATTGTTCAGTGTCCCATTTGGTCCCCCAAGCCAGGGGTGATTTCTGAATGCATAGCCAGGTGCAAACCCTGAGCATCACCAGATGTGGCCCAAAAACAAACAAATAAAAAAAGAAAATAAAATAGAATGGCTGCAAGAGAATCTAGTGGACATTATAGAGATTGTTACAAAGCTTTTGCTGTGAGTTTGCTGTGAGAATGGTGTCTTCAAGTGGAAACAGTTAGCTAAGTTTTGATTGTGTAAGGGCCAGTTGGTGGGTGAATAGGATTGATCAAAGATTTAGAGACATTTTAGGAAGCAGAAATGATAGAACCAAACATATTATGAAAGAGATTGTGGACAAGAAAACAAGTAGGAGGCTAAAGACCAACTATTACTTAAAGACTTACTTCTAGGAGTTAACAGAAAATATAGAAAAATTCACTGGCGGGCCCGGAGAGATAGCACAGTGGCGTTTGCCTTGCAAGCAGCCGATCCAGGACCAAAGGTGGTTGGTTTGAATCCCAGTGTCCCATATGGTCCCCTGTGCCTGCCAGGAGCTATTTCTGAGCAGACAGCCAGGAGAAACTCCTGAGCACCGCCAGGTGTGCCCCCACCCCAAATAAAAGTAAAATTCACTGGTTAGGGAAGGAACAAGGATCAGGGAAATAGAAAATATGATAAATGTGCAGCAAGATATCTTGGTTGGATGAGAACAGTCTGATTTTCTGTACAATTTTCCTTGCCATAAACTTTTTTTGAAATGATATGATTAAAGAATTCAAGTAAAAGTGGTTTATAATAAGCCAACAATCTGGAATCAGTTTTCTTTGTGTGAAATGGAGATATATTATAAAATTATTCCTAAAGGACTTTAGTCCAGAAAATAACCTGAAAAAATTACCTAGTTTCCAACTACTTCATTTTAGTCAGGCCTCCAGAGAAGTACATTTCCAGAGCCAGGCAGTTATTTAGTGAGAGAATTGGGAACAGAAAAGAATTTTCTGAGGTTTAGTTTACACTTTCTCTTGCTGTTTATATGTGAGCCTAATGATAATCATTTATTCTAAAAGTAAAGCTATTTAATTAAAATAGATAAATGAAGTTTGGGTGTGCAGTTTTGAGGGGTTTATTTATTTATTCTTTTGCTTTTTGGGCCACACCCGGTGACGCTCAGGGGTTACTCCTGGCTATGCAATCAGAAATCACTCCTGGCTTGGGGGAGCATATTTGATGCCAGGAGATGGAACTGCGGTCCATCCTAGGTCAGTACATGCAAGGCAGATGCCTTACCACTTGCCCCACTGCTCCAGCCCCATTTTTTTAATAAGAAATATTTATCTTATGTAGGGCTCGGAGAGATAGCACAGCGGCGTTTGCCTTGCAAGCAGCCGATCCAGGACCAAAGGTGGTTGGTTCGAATCCCGGTGTCCCATATGGTCCCCCGTGCCTGCCAAGAGCTATTTCTGAGCAGACAACCAGGAAAAACCCCTGAGCACAGCCAGGTGTGGCCCAAAAACAAAAACAAAAACAAAAAAAAAGAAATATTTATCTTATGTTGCCAACAATCTCTGGTAGTACATACCACCTACCTACAACTCAGATTTATCTGAACAAACAATAAGTTCTAATTATATCGTCCTCAAGCCACCTTTTCCTCCATCTCAATTTTATTTGGGGGGGGGGCACACCCAGTGGCACTCAGGGGTTACTCTTGGCTCTGCATTCAGAAATTGCTCCTGGCTGGGCTGCCATTTGGGATGCTGGGGATCAAATCTGCATCTGTCCTGGGTCAGCCATGTACAAGGCAAACACCCACCGCTATGCTACCACCCCAACCCCTCAATTCTTTTCTGGTCTTCAAAGTCAGTGCAAGAGTGACTCCTACTGAAGTTTTCTTGTATCTTCCCGGTAAGATTTAATCACTTCATTCTGGATTCCCATAGATTCAGTGTTTCTTATATTTAATGGATCATGAAATCAAGTCAGGGGGTCACTCTTCGAAAGGAAAACAAAACAAAAAATAAGAGTGCATGGTACACTTAGTGATGGTAATATTGGGTAATATTGGGGAAACAAGTTTTCCATATGATTGTGTATAGAAGATTGCTGTGCGAAATGTAAAATGTTGGAATAAAGTAAAAAGTTGGAGGCCTATACTGTAAACACAAATCTGTGATCACTAAATTAGTTGAGGATGCAGACTGGATTTGCCTTTGTACCTACCTCTCTTGCCTGTTGTGCATTCAGGAAAAGCCTAATTCAAGGATTATGAATAGAATATTATTATAAAATTATAATTGAATTATAATTTTTATTTTGTTTTGTTTTGTTTTTGTTTTGGGGTCACACCCGACAGCACTCAGGGGTTACTCCTGGTTCTATGCTCAGAAAATTGCCCCTGGGGGCCGGAGAGATAGCATGGAGGTAAAGCGTTTGCCTTTCATGTAGAAGGTCATTGGTTCGAATCCCGGCGTCCCATATGGTCCCCCGTGCCTGCCAGGAGCAATTTCTGAGCATGGAGCCAGGAGTAACCCTGAGCACTGCCGGGTGTGACCCAAAAACCGCAAAAAAAAAAAAAAAAAAAAGAAAATTGCCCCTGGCAGCACGGAGGATCATATGGGATGCCGGGATTCAAACCACTGACCTACTGCATGCAAGGCAAACGCCTTACCTCCATGCTATCTCTCCGGCTCAAATTATAATTATATTTATAAATTGAATATTATTATTCAATTATTATGGAGTAATAAGAAAGAGGAATGAAGAGCATGTACGTTGGAGAAGAAGTTAGAACTTAAATTAATATAAGTGTTTTGGCCTATTTTCCTTTGCTATTAATGCAATTGTTAATAGTTTAGTCTATCACAATAGCAACATAATTTCGTGTGTCAATATTACTGAATTAATCATTTGACACAATAATTTGATGATATTAGCATTAATTTTCAATCTAGTATTATTGCAACCAAGATACCAGCCCGTGTTTTGTTCTGTACTGTGGCCTCCCCTCCCAGTCACCTTCAATATCCTCTGTGATGTGATGATATAAATAACACTTCCTGCTCATGCCGCAGCTGTCATTCTGGATTTTAAATTGCTTTAGGAGCAGGATCTGATGACCAGTGCCTGGCTCCATTTGGCAGGTGCCAGAGTTAAAAGCCAGAGACTGATAGAAACCCCTGGGCTCTGAGCTGATGTCCTGGGACCCGATCTTTTATTAAACAGAGTTTTCAGAGATTTCGTAGTAATAGAAGACTTGTTCTTTCTTGGGTGGTGGTTCTGGGATATAAAAGAATACATGGTAATAAAGGCTATTTACTTATGAGTACCTAGGAGGAAAAGGTTGAATGGACTGATTAGTGGTGAGTTTTAATAGTCAAAGAAAACTAGGGACTCCTTTGTTATTTTTAAGATATACACATCCCTGAAGACGTACCTGACATGTACATCCTTGATATGTACTCACCATGTTGTATACATATGCTCTTCTCTATAGCAACCTGCTTACATTTCCATGTTTTTTTTTTTTTGGTTGTTGTTTTTCGTTTGTGTGTGTGGCCTCCACACTCCAACTTCTTTTCTCCATATCCCTACTTCCTTCACTTTTTTTTTATGATCTCACATAAACTGACTTCCCTTTTCCATTTCCTGGAAGCTTCTGGAATGTCAGTTCTCTCTCTTTTCTCTGAAGCTGTTAACTGCTCCCAGTTGGGCCAAGCAAGAGGCTGAGGGTAGCAGTCCAGTCCTAGCTTGGAATCAGGTTACACCACTTGTGTCTGAGTTCACACAGCATGTTCCCCTGTCAGGGATTCCACAAATATCTTCCCTGGGTAAAAAAGGAAAGTGTGCTGAGCTCCAGCTCCCAGAGCAGCGAACCCAGACCCAACCAAGTCTTGGACAGAGAGAGAGAGAAGCAGCCATGTCTCCATAGCCTTACCAGGGCCCCAGCCAGCTTGCTTATGCCACGGTGCAGGGGCACCATGTTGGGGTGAAGGGGCTTCTGGGCATGCGCCCCCCATGGGTTGCCCACCATGTCTAATGGATATCGCACTCTGTCCCAGCACCTCAATGACCTGAAGAAGGAGAACTTCAGCCTCAAGCTCCGCATCTACTTCTTGGAGGAGCGCATGCAACAGAAGTATGAAGTCAGCAGGGAAGACATCTACAAGCGGGTGAGTGCAGGGAACTGAGTATGAGTGGGTCTTCCAGCATCTCTGTGCTAATTAAATTCCAACACACGTTGGCATGCCATTTCTTTCCTCTTTTGTGCCTGTTTTCTACTTTGCTTCTCTGTAGAGAGAAAGAGCCGGATTCGATTAAAGGCTCTCCAAGTTGTGTTTGGTGCTGTCTAGAACTGCCATCTTGGGGACTAGGTTAAATATATATTTTGGTGCTCCCCAAAAGAGCAGGAGGAATTGGGCACATTGCAGAGGTGACTTGAAACTGGTGCTTTGTAGGACATACTGTCTCCTAGCTTTATCTTAAAGTGGAACAGAGAACGTTGAAGTTGTGGGCAAACCACAGGGGATGCGACCACTGTTCCTTGAGATTTTCATGTTGACATTTGAAGATGATAACTTTGGCTAGTGCGTAAGGGAGAATTTCGGCCATGGTGAATATTAGGATTAGTTTGGGAAGGTGGTATCGTGATAGAGTAGCAGTTGACCTGAGAGTGGACAGGAGGGAGAATGAAAGCGTCCAGAAAAGGAGGATTTGATTGATGGTTGGGAGATTAGGGTGGGGTAGGAAGTAGGAGGGCGTTGGCTGAGTTGAAGATGCAATGAGACAGCATCTTGGTAAGAGGACATGAGGCTACAGGTTATATGAATTAAGTCTTTCAATGTCTGGCTAAGGAGAATCTGAAGGGATTTAAATAACCTGAAGCTGGTTACCTTAATTTTATCCAAGATTCTAAATCTCCAACTGTCTACACCAAGACAGAAAATGTTATCATTGTCTTTGTGTCCCCCTGACCTTTTGAGAAAGTTGGCAAGTACTACAGACTGTTAACTAAGAGCTCAGGAGAATAACAGGAGTATATGAAACTCCAAAATTTTATTAATATATTTATCTAATACACACAGTAAGAGCTAGAAAGTTAGTTTTATTTATTTTCTCTCCCACATTTTTATGTTTTAACTTGAATTTTCCTGAAATTGGTCCAGATTCCACTTCATCTCTTCTGTAACTGTATTATGAATATGCCTCGATATTTGGAGTACCCAAGACCCAAAGAGGAGATTATTAAGTGAAGGAAAGAATGAGCAACAATATTTGCTAGGGTAGGAATAGGGAGTAGATTTGTTTACTGTGTAGGGTAGGGAACATTTCCTCAGCAACTGTTTCCAAAATAAAGTCAAAAGAAGGAGCACATTTCAGATCATTTAAGTAAAAAGTGTTGTTCTTCTTAAAACTTAAACCAAATGTTCATTGAGTCATTTGGTCACACTCTGCTCTACACTATCTCTAGGGAATATTTTGGGAGGGGTGTACCCTTGGTCTAGTGCACTGTCACTAAGGAGATTATGGACATTGTGTTGGGAGTATGAGTGGCATCACAGTGGTCTGTTATGTCGTTTTCTTTTCTTCACATGCGGAGGAGTCAGGCAGCTACTGCTATCACAAGGCTTTCATAATCACAGATTACGGTTTCCTTTTTCTCTTTTCTACAAATTTTTGTTCACAAAAATTCTGTCACATTGCTCATCCTGCTTGACTCTGGTTGTTTTGGAAGCCCTCGTGGTTAGATTAAAATATTGTTATTAGTTGGGAAGCAAAAGATAAAAAAAAGTCAGTATAATCATTAATATGTGAAAATGTTGTCATGTTAATTAGTAATGACAGTTTGTCTTAAATCTGGGAAGAAAAGAGGATCAGAAAACCAACACATTAAGAGCTCTGCATAAGTAGGGGATGTAGGCAAGGTACTTAACCTCTCAGAATCTATTCTGACCAAGGTAAAAATGGCATTAAAAAATATGGGGACATGGGGCCAGAGAGATAGCATGGAGGTAAGGTGTTTACCTTGCGTGCAGAAGGACAGTGGTTCGAATCCTGGCATCCCATATGGTCCCCTGAGCCTGCCAGGAGCAATTTCTGAGCGTAGAGCAAGGAGTAACCCCTGAGCGCCCGGGTGTGACCCACAAACAAACAAACAAAAGAATATGGGGATATAGGTGATGGGAATTTTGTACTGGTGAAGGGGGGGTGTCTTTTTATGACTAAACCCCAACTACAATAATGTTTGTAATCATGGTGTTTAAATAAAGATATTATTTAAAAAATAGAAAAGAAAGAAAAGAAAGAACGAAGAAAGAAAGAAAGAAAGAAAGAAAGAAAGAAGAAGAAGAAAGAAGAAAGAAAGAAAGAAAGAGAAGAAAGAAAGAAAGAAAGAAAGAAAGAAGAAAGAGGGAGGGAGGGAGGGAGGGAGGGAGGGAGGGAGGGAGGAAGGAAGGAAGGAAGGAAGGAAGGAAGGAAGGAAGGAAGGAAGGAAGGAAGAAAGAGAGAAAGAGAGAGAGAGAGAGAAAGAAAGAAAAGAAAAGAAAGAAAGAAAGAAAGAAAGAAGAAATAAGAAAGAAAAGAAAGAGAAAAGAAAGAAAAGAAAAAGAAAGAAAGAAATGAAAGAAAGAAAAAGAAAGAAGGAAGGAAGGAAAAGGAAGGAAAGGAAGAGAAAGAAAGAAAGAAAGAAAAGAAAGAGAGAAAGAAAGAAAAAGAAAGGAAAGAAAGAAAGAAAAAGAAAAAAAAGAAAATATGTAGCACCATAGGCACCACAGACACTGAAAATTATTTGTTGAGTACATAAATAAATGGTATCTATAAGGTTAATCAAAAAGACTTGGAAAAATATTTTGTACATCATGCATTTATAAGAGAGTACTGATAACAGGCTTATTACTAGTAATAGTTACAATGATGCTTCTAAAAATGAGAAGAAACTTTGTTGTTATTTCCAGGGAGGTCTGGAGACAGGATTCAACCTAGGACCTCATGCATGTCATGTATGTGATATACCTTTGGGTCCCATTTTTAATCCCCAAACTTGACTCTTCTGCTAGTCCAATGAATATGTATTTTATTTATTTTTATGAGTTTTGTTGTGCTTCCACAATGTCAAGCTATTGACTAGCAGAACTTGGTGAAGCAATATTACAATATGCAACGCACTACATGGTAAGTCTGGCTAGTTCAGGAGAGAGTTTAGAGCTTTATTCTTTGACTAAATTTACCTTCCCCCCCTTCTTTTTCTTGAAGTGTGGGGACAGGGACATACCTGGAAGTGCTCCGTGAGAGATCAAGCATTATATGCTGATTGAAACTGGGATCTAGCATAAGAAACATGCACGCCAGCTCCTTGAGTTGTCTTTCCAGTCCCTTTAATTTTTCATTGATGTTAGGACAGTTTTCCTTAAATATATTAAAAACATTTGCTCACACCCAATTGAGTTAGGTTCTATAAAAATGTGGATACTACAGACATGTTCCTTTTAATTCAAACCCATGGTATGAAACATCTAAATATTGTGAATAATACTTATTTTATCCTTCTTTGCATTTCTGCTGTTGTAGAGTTCAGTTGAGGTATTTGTACTTAGGAGTGAAACAATCTCATCTTAGTGAAAGTATTTTATGCAGATTTTTGTAGGGAAAGGAAATTGTAGAAGAAAAGGAGTGGAGGAAGGGTTCATTTTTCTTTAAGTGGTAAATCCTTTAGTTATTTGAGAAATATACTAATATTGATATAATTCTTTTTTGTGTGTTTTTGTTTTTTGTTTTTGGGGCACACCCGGAAGTACTCAGAATTACTCCAGCCTTTGCGCTCAGAATCACTCCTGGCAGGCTCAGGGGACCATATGGGATGCCAGGTCCATCCTGGGTTGGCTGCATGCAAAGCAAATTCCCTACCGCTATGCTATCACTCCAGCCCCTTAATATAATTCTTAATTGTAAATAAAACTAGAGAGTTAAAAATCATAGGTATCAACTTCAAAGATAGTAAATATAAAATGGGTTAAATATTTTCTCTTTTTTTAAACTGTTCAGAAAGTTAAGAAATAATCTTAAGATCCATAGGTTAATAAAATTGCATTAAAATATTCATAAAATCTTGGTTCTTTGAGGGACCAGAGTAATGGGTGGGTAAGGGTCTTACCTAGCAAATGACTGACCAGAATTTAATCCCTGGCACCAAGTATGGTCCCTAGAACCCTGCATCAGTACACTCCTTCAAATTGGTTCTATTAGACTGGTTACCTTTTGCTGTATATGTAAGTTTCAATTTTTTGTACACCATTATGAATAATGACAGGTTTGAGTTGAGTTGCTATAGATAATCTATTAGTTGCTACAGGTTATCTCCAAATAATTTGCTAGTCACTTCACCCAGAAAACTGTCCAAATAATGAGTCAAGAGGCTTAAATCTTCATGTTCATGGAAGAACACTTACAAAATTGTCCAGTCTATCAGGCATGTTTATGAAAAGTCACTATCCTCAAATCTAGAGAGATAGTACATATGGCAAGTAGGAAACTTGCCTTGCATGTGTCACCCATGTTTGATTCTGTCACCCCATCTGGTTCCTGCCAGATGTTTCTACCTGAACCTGCAAAGTCAAGAGTAAACCCTGAGCACCCACCCTCTCCACCCCCCAAAAAAAGTAGATATATATATATATATATATAAAAGAAAAGCAACCATTCTTAAAAGCTATCAGGTTCCTTCTATTATTATTATTATTATTATTATTATTATTATTATTATTATTTATTGGTTTGGTGCCTATCCATTGATGCTCAGGGATTAATCCTAGCTATGTGCTCAGAAAACATTCATGGCTTTGGGGGACCATATGGAATGCCGGGGATTGAACCCAGTCTGCTTGAGTTCAACAGTGGGGCTGGACACAGCACCAGTAACCTGGGAAGGGTGAACATTTCTACTTAAAAATGTGTTTAAAAAGTATTAAGTGATGTTGAGCTAAAGAATTTTAGCTATTCAAAGCAAATGTGAAAGTAGCATTGAAACGAAGTTCAGTAAACAAAAACAATAATATCAAAGGTTCAGCTAGCAACATACAGCTTTAATAATCCCATAGTAAGATATAAAAAATCATCACAAATTCTCTTTTACTGAAGTCTTTTTTACAATTCTATTAGCCTTTTTGTTGTAACAACCAATATAAAATAAACCTGTTAAGGGGGCAGGATTGGGGAGTAGGTGGGAAATTGGGGACATTGGTGGAGAGAAGGTCACAATGGTGGTGGGATTGATGTTAGAACATTAAGTGCCCCAAACAACTGTTTATTATAATAAACAACTTAGCAAACCTGATGTTTACCTAAAGTTAAAAAATTATAGCGTTTAGGTGAAGAGTCTTAGGTAAACAAAGAAAGTCACCAAAACGCATCCCAGAATTTAGATTCACCCCTACATGGATTTTTTTTTCTGCTTCACTGAGGTGATTCTTACTAGAAAAAGAGCAGGTTGCTGATGAAGAAGCAATACACGTTACAGAAAAGTTAAAACCAAGACCTAAAAGAAACTGAAAAAAAAATAAACCCCAAAAACTTAAGGCCTAGGAAAAATATCAACATGAAATAATTGTTCTTACTTCCTCCACCACCCCCCAAGAAAAAGTAAACAATAAAACAGGAAGAGAATGTTACACTCTGCAGATAAATGGTACCTACATGATGATTTAGTACCACTGCCCCCCTTTGGTATATAATATTAATTGTAGTTTCCGATTTTTGTTGTTCTTTTATAGGAAGACAATTTTGAAAGTATAAAGCATGGAAAGGGGATCCTTTTGTTACATATTCTTCTGTAGAATTGGGAGCAAAAAACTGAAAAAATACCACGAGGGTGTCAGGGGCCGAAGTGATAGCACAGCGGTAGGACATTTGCCTTGCACACGGCTGACCCAGGAAGGCCTGAGTTCAATTCCCGGCATCCCACATGGTTCCCCTGAGCCTGCCAGGAGTGATTTCTGAGTGCAGAGCCAGGAATAACCCCTGAGCGCCACTGAATGTGGCCCAAAAACCAATCAATCAATAAATAAATAATATTATGAGGATACCATAGTAGAGAATGGCATTTCTGGACTGCAGCTGATTTGGTATATAATTTCTGGGTGGGGAACTTGACACACTTCCTCATGCTACTTATTTTATTAGCTAATCCTACATCTTCTCATGTTGCCAAATGTATTTCCATAGAGATAGCTCCCTACCTTGGTATTTATGAAATTGAGAACTCTATCGTAAAAACCTAAAGTGCTTTGTTGCTACAAAAACTATTTTTATTCTTATGACAGATTCATTTTAATTCGATAAATTTTATCCTCTTAATATTTTTCTACTTAGCTTGGTTTGGTTCTAATGTTTTATTTTAAAGACAGAGTTTTAAAAATTGATATATATATAAGACAGAGAAATAGTATAGAGTAGGTAGGACATTTGCCTTGCCCACAGTTGACCTGGGCCCCATATGTTCCTCTGAAGTCATCTAAGAGTGATCTCTGAGCATAGAGCCAGAGTAAGCCCTGATCAAATCTGGTGTGGCCCCCCAAACAAAAATTAAGATAAAATTGGTTGGCATAGAAAAGCATATTCATTTCAGGGAAACAGCTTAATGGTTTTATTTTGGTATATTTATTTTTTTAATATTTTTTTCTTTATTTAAACATCTTGATTACAAATATGACTGTGATTAGGTTTCAGTCATGTAAAGAACACCCCCCCCCCACCAGTGCAACACTCCCATCACCAATGTCCCAAATCTCCCTCTATCCCACCCCACACCCACCTGTACTCCAGACAGGCTTTCCAATTCCCTCATTCATTCACATGATTATGGTAGTTCTCAGTGTAGTTATTTCTATAACTGCACTCACCTCTCTTTGTGGTGAGCTTCATGAAGTGAGCTGGAAGTTCCAGCCCTCCTCTCATTGTCTCTGAGTATTGTTGCAAAAATGACTTTCATTTTTCTTAAAACCCATAGATGAGTGAGACTTTTCTGCATCTCTCTCTCTCTCTCTCTCTCTCTTTTACTTATTTCACTCAGCATGATAGATTCCATGTACATCCATGTATAGGAAAATTTCATGACTTCATCTCTCCTGACAGCTGCATAATATTCCATTGTGTATATGCTAATGAAGAAGCAGTACACGTTACAGAAAAGTTAAAACAAAGACCTAAAAGAAACTGAAAAAAAAAAACCCAAAAACTTAAGGCCTAGGAAAAATATCAACATGAAATAATTGTTCTTACTTCCTCCACTACCCCCCAAGAAAAAGTAAACAATAAAACAGGAAGAGAATGTTACACTCTGCAGATAAATGGTACCTACATGATGATTTAGTACCACTGCCCCCCTTTGGTATATAATATTAATTGTAGTTTCCGATTTTTGTTGTTTTTTAATAGGAAGACAATTTTGGAAGTATAAAGCATGGAAAGGCTTGTTGTTTCCAGAGCCTTGCCATTGTGAATAGTGCTGCAATAAATATAGGTGTGAGGAAGGGATTTTGTGTTGTATTCTTGTGTTCTTAGGGTATATCCCTAGGAGTGGAATAGCTGGATCGTATGGGAGCTCGATTTCCAGTTTTTGGAGGAATCTCCATATTGCTTTCCATAAAGGTTGAACTAGACGGCATTCCCACCAGCAGTGGATAAGAGTTCCTTTCTCTCCACATCCCCGCCAGCACTGATTGTTCTCATTCTTTGTGATGTGTGCCAATCTCTGTGGTGGGAGATGGTATCTCATCGTTGTTTTGATTTGCATCTCCCTAATGATTAGTGATGAGGAGCATTTTTTCATGTGCCTTTTGGCCATTTGTATTTCTTTTTTTTTTTTTTATCAAAGCATCTGTTCATTTCTTCTCCCCATTTTTTGATGGGATTAGATTTTTTTTTATTTTAAAGTTCTGTCAGTGTCCTGTATATTTTGGATATTAGCCCCTTTGGTATATATATTTTTAAATAATCAGTAAGTTTAAATACACAGCAAGCCATCACCACACATCCCCTAATATTTTTTACTTATTAATTATGGAAACGTTTTTAAAAAATTATAGAAACTTTATTGGAGTCTGTGAATATTTATTATCATTTTTTAAAAAAATTTTTATTTTGACTAAAGTGGATTACAAATCGTTCACAGTAATATTTTAGATACAGCTGTCAGGAGAGATGAAGTCATGAAATTTTCCTATACATGGATGTACATGGAATCTATCATGCTGAGTGAAATAAGTACAAGAGAGAGAGAGAGAGAGAGAGAGAGAGATGCAGAATAGTCTCACTGATCTATGGGTTTTAAGAAAAATGAAAGTAATGTTTACTTTTAATGAAGTAAAGTTAATTTCATTTAGAAGAATGGAAAGAAAATCAAAGAGAGTGAGAGATAGAAAGAGAGAGAGAAAGAGAGAGAAAGACAGAGAGAGAGAGAGAGAGAGAGAGAGAGAGAGAGAGAGAGAGAGAGAGAGAGACTATATATGCACAGGTTCTGATGCTGACATCAGAGAGTGCACCTAAGAAGAACTTTGTTTTAGTTTGAGGCCACCACCCATCAATGCTCAGGATCTACTTCTGATTCTGCACTCAAAAATTACTCCTGGCAGTCCTTGGGTGACCATCTTGGATGCTTGGTATTGAACGTGGGTCAGCCATATGTAAGGCAACTGCCCTACCTGCTGTACTATAATTCCAACCCCTAATTCTTAAAAAAAAAAAAAGTCCCTAATTCTTAAAGTTCTAAAAATGAAGGAACTTCTTTAGAGGAAGGAATTCCAAACAGTGACCAGGAAATCAGGATCAGGAGACCTTACAATTCTTGGGTCACCTGGCAGGAGGTTCAATGCAGAAGATCACAGGGATATGGGGGCTGCTATGGCCATATCTAGTAGTCCCGGAGGGAACCATGTGGTACCCATATTTGAATCCAGGTTCAATACATAACCTACACACCTAACCTATATACATATTTAACCTTATCGTTGTACTATCTCCCATCCCCATGATGGGAACTTATAAGATGTATTCATGTAAGCAAAATAAAGTAGACGGAGAAAGACAAGAAGAAAAAAAAACAGATGATTTAACTCATATGTGGAATATAAAGAAACAAAACAAGTGGAAACAGACTCTAATAACAGAATGAGAATCCCAAGCAGATGTTGGAGTCATGGCAAATGGCATGATGGGAGGGAGGGAAGCAATAAAGAGAGAGAGTGGTGGAGTGGAATTGGTACTTGGTGAGTGTGGTACAATAATATCATGTGCCAAAACAAATATTAATACAGTTGTGAAATAGTTAGGCTTTTGACAATATGGTGAATAACAATATATAAGCCAGCTTTTTGGGATAAGTAATCAAAACTTCTTTGAAGTGCCAGGAATCCTTTTTGTTTGTTTGTTTGTTTGTTTGTTTTGGGGGGGGCTACACCCAGTGGTGCTCAGGGGTTACTCCTGGCTGTCTGCTCAGAAATAGCTCCTGGCAGGCACGGGGGACCCTATGGGACACCAGGATTCGAACCAACCACCTTTGGTCCTGGATCGGCTGCTTGCAAGGCAAACGCTGCTGTGCTATCTCTCCGGGCCCATGAAGTGCCAGGAATTCTAATAGGCTATATATACTTTAAGATAACTTTAATTTTCTCCTAATATAAATATAGAAGTATACATGAATATATATTTATACAAGGAGAGGAGTATAAGCCAAGGTATAGATATGCATATATTTGGGGCCGGGCGGTGGCGCTAAAGGTAAGGTGCCTGCCTTGCCTGCGCTAGCCTTGGACGGACCACGGTTCCATCCCCCGGTGTCCCATATGGTCCCCCAAGCCAGGAGCAACTTCTGAGCACATAGCCAGGAGTAACCCCTGAGCGTTACCGGGTGTGGCCCAAAAACCAAAAAAAAAAAAAAAAGATATGCATATATTTGACATATAAAACATAATAATTTATAAATCAAATGTATATTCATCAAGGCAAGTGCCTTAACTCTTGTACTATTTCTCTAATCCCAATTAATATGTGTTGATGTCTGTTAGATGATATGTAGATGTAAAACTTTTACTGTGATAAATACCTGAAGATACATACTGAAAATTATGTGCTTCCTCACATCATTGTCTGAAGTGACCTTCATAGCTGCTGTTGCAGAACGGATGATTTCTTCTCCTATAGAACTGATTGTTTTCTTTTAACAGTGGATACTTAGAGTTATCAGGCACCTTTCTAAAAGTCATTCTGTTTTGATTTATGCAAACTTTAAAACTGTCTATATCAGGAAAGAAAGGAGTATATGCAAATAAAGAAATAAGAATTTTCGTGATAGAAGTGGTTTCCATTTTCTCCTCTTTATGAGAATAAAAGCACATGGAAAACAAGGAAATTCTACTCAATTTGGAGCTTGATTTAATTCTAGTCTACTTCTGAGAATTTGAGAAATAGTACAGGTGGGGAGCTGGCCTTGCATTTGGCCAACCCATGTTACATCCCTGGCACCACATATGGTCTTCTAAATACCAACAAGACTGATCATCACTAGATGAATAACCCCTGAAAAAAATTCTAATCTACTTTATTTCTCAATTGTACCACAATTTATAATATTGTATGAACTTAATGAAAAATGACTGTTCCTATTTATTATATACAAATAGGTTTCCACACTGGTATAAAAAGCATAATTTATATAGATTTATAGTAAAATAATGATACAATTATTATCAGTTATATGTAATTATATTATATAATAAAAGAATAACAAATCTAAATCTCTCAAATGTTTCATAATTTGCACAATCAATCTTGTATATGTTTTTACACGGGCTTCATTAATCCACTGTCTAGCTACTGCATTTCAACTACTTTGCTAGATTTCTATGGAAAAATATTAATAAATAAATTTAAATTACTTCATAATGACTAGCAAAGGGGTACCGATAAATCACTCTATAATCTGAAGGTGAATGGGAAAAGAACTCTATCAGGAAAGGCCTTGGTGCATGGAGATGTTTAATTGAATCCATTTGGGGAATTTGGGAGAATTTGGGGAATCCAGTTTGGGGGAACCACTTCTGGCAGTGCTCAGAACCTACTCCTGGCTTTGTACTGAGGAATGTCTCCTGGCTGTGCTCAGGATCCCATACGAGGTGCTGTGGATCAAACTCTGGTTGGTTGTACCCATGAATTCTTTTTTTTTTTTTTAATTCTTTTTTTGTTGGAGGAAGAACACCGACAAAGTTTGCAGGAGGCCTCCGAATCCCTCCCAGTGATTCTTATCTAATTGAATCAACAATTCAATACTAGGACCTGAAGATAAGAGATTTCTAGGTCCCTATGGTACTAGGCATTGCCTAGCGCCCTAGGCTATTACAATGGTGATCAGAGGGCCTCCTGGCTCACATCCAGCAATGCTGGTATTGACTAGGGTAAACTACATGAAAAACACGAATCTTAACCCCTCAACTATCTCTCTGTCCCCTGGATTGAATCTTAAAAGTAAAAATTCAGAGGGGAAGCATTTCAAACAGAAGAAAGAACATATATAGGGGCACAGAGGCATGAAAAAACATTATGTTCTTGGTACTCCTCAAATCATGGATGGCTAACACATGTTTTAACAAATGTTTATGGTGATGATCTGGAAAGGTGGATCAGGACATATGGTGAAGACGTGGATTTAGCCATCTATTAATCAATAGACATTAATTAACTCCTAATATATCCCCATAAATATGCTAGAAATTGGGACTTCAAAGATGATTGTGACTGAAAGCAGTCACAAAGTAATTACAGAGAGAGACCTATGAATTAGAAGTGAACTCTTGAGACACGCCTAACCCAATTAAATGGAGTAGATGGAAAGAAAGTTTACAAAAGTTTCTTTGAGGAGATGCCCCTGAACTCTGTCTTCAAAGGAAGCATTAGTCAGTTCATGAATGTGGAGTGGAAAGTTCAGTGGCAAGAAACCACATGGCATGTACGAGGCAGAATTCTAAGTGGACTGATGTTGCTAAATTTAATTCTAGGCATAGAATGAAGCTGAAGGTATGCAGGGCATAATCCACTGAGCCAATTCCCAACCTTGTAACCTTTATCCTAGGGATAAGGAGCCATTTGATGGGTATTAAGAAGGTAAGAACAAGCTTTATTCTTTTGGCAGGAGGGAAAGACAGATTCAAGAGGGAAAAAGCAGAGAGTCAGAAGAACAGACAGGACCAAAAAAGGAGATAATGAAAACTATGGTTGCTGGAACAGAGGTGGGGGACTTGTCTTCAAAATATTGTGGAGGTGCAAAATTTCTAGAACTTCATGGTGGATGGGGGGAATGTGAGTACAGGGGCAAAGAGATTAATAAGATCCCAAATTCCTAAGGCAAGCCACCTTTTCTGAAACTTTATTTTTTTTTTTTTTTTTTTTTTTTGGTTTTTGGGTCACACCTGGCAGTGCTCAGGGGTTATTCCTGGCTCCAGGCTCAGAAATTGCTCCTGGCAGGCACAGGGGACCATATGGGGCGCCGGGATTCGAACCGATGACCTCCTGCATGAAAGGCAAACGCCTTACCTCCATGCTATCTCTCCGGCCCCTGAAACTTTATTTTTAATGTATAAAGTGAGTGGGTTAGTCAAGAATTAACACAGGCATCCTTCTCAGTTCTGAAGTTCTGGGTTCTGAGCTGGGTGGGGTCATCCTAGCTTAGGTATTGCTTCCCTTCTAGTCTCTCAGCTCCTCTGGAACCTTCTCAGTAGGGGAGCTGCCAGCAAAGCTGAAATAGCTTTAAGACTTCCAGCCAATGCCAGTGGGGGGGAAAAATAATCTAGTGGCACCATCAGGTGTTCTGAGTTAAATTTAGCCTAGTTGCTAGGGGAAACCTGAGATTCTGAAAGCATGAGCTTCCAGTAAGTTAAGGCTTCTTCTTCCTTTTGATAATATTAAATTTTTAGGGGCAAGTGAATATGGATGATAGAATGTTTTTCATGTTTTTGGAGAATTCAGTTTTACACGGGGTATAGAATACCTGACGAGCAGACAAAAGTTTGTTATGTCCTAACTAACAGGTGGCGAAAGCTGGAGTGGGTAAATTTCTAATTTGATATGTAGTTAGATAGCTTTGTAGATCTATATTTTATCAGCAGGGAGAGAAACAGGAAGATAGGGCTCCAGTTTAGAGCAGAAAAGATACTGGAAATAATACATATTTTACTTTTTTGGTGGTAGGAAAGGGAGTGTGGTTCAGAGGTGTTCAGGGTTTATTTCTGTGCCTAGTAGACATGGGGTTTCTGGGGAACCATATGCAGTATTATGGATCAAACCAGAGTTGGCCCTGTACAATACAAGTGTCCTAACCTCTGTACTATATCTCTGGCTCCAACCCCTTATTTTTGTGCAGGGTTTGGGGAAAGGAGTCACACCAGAGAGGCTTAGGGGCTACTCCTGAATCTGCAGTCAAGAATTATACCTGATGGTGCTTAAAGGACAATATGGGATACCAGGGATTGAAGCTAGGTTGTCTATATGCAAAGCAAGTGCCCTACCTGTTGTACTATTTATTGCACCATCCCCCTATTCTTTATTTTTTAAGAAATGTTTTTGTTTGTTATTCAATGTTGGGCCACACATGTGCTAAGGATCTACATGCAAAAATCACTTTTTAAAGGCTCAGGGAACCATATGGAGTGCTGGGATCAATACCAAGTAGGCTGTGTGCAAGACAAGTGCTGTACCCACTGTACTATTTCTCCAGTCCAAAGAAAGCTTTTTTTTTAATGATAAATAAACTTATAAAAATTATAAAAATAGTGTGGAAATTTCTTTCAAAAGATAAATAAGTCCTTTGTTCTAAAAATATAATAGGGACCCAAAATGGCAAGCAACATGCCTGAGGTCACACAGCAAAATAATGGTCAACTTGGGAGTAGCATTCTTGTCATCTTCCTAAGCACATATGATGTCATTACTAGTTAGCAAAAGTTTAAGGAATTTAGGTAGTCGTTACAAGTTTAGACTTTCTTGCCCTTTGTCATTTTAGCTATGTCTTCATTACTAGCTCGCAAAAGTTTAAGGAATTTAGGTAGTTGTTCCAAGTTTAGACTTTCTTGCCCTTTGTCACTTTAGCTAAATTAGAATCCATACAACAGGAGTGAGAGGAATTCATATATGAATGGTTGTGTAATCAAATACCTACAACCAAGAGCTACTATTAAGTTCTTTGACCTCAACTTAATCTTCACTTAAGGGATCCCCCAAGCCATTGTGAAGACCTTTTGTCTGTGTCTTGCTATCTCATCTAAGCAAGTTCAACTTCACAGAGAAAGAGGCTCTGTCACCCAGAGAGCAAGGACCCATTTGGGGGTTGGTGTGGCTTGGAAGGAGGCCTACCCTATCATGTTAAAGAGCAGCTAATCCACCCACACACACACACCAAAGAGCAACTCGGTGCGTGCTGTTCCCTGTTTTTTGGAGTGCTAAGTAAGAGGCAGCTGGCCTTCTGCCAAGCAACTTTAGAACAAACAGACTTTGGGCTTCAAGGAGCAGTTACTGTTCCTGTTATTTTTAAACTTGGCCGAAAGTTGAGAGGGAAGGACTGGTACAGACTGCCTTAGAGTGGCACCTTTTCATTTTGGACTCTCAGCAAGCTCCCTGAGGCGAGCTCCTACTGTGAAAAGATCGAAGACTCCTGGGCTCCTAAGGAAAATGCCCATTGTAGTCCCACCTAAGTGAAGGGAGGCTGCCAACCCCAAGGTTCTGGCCTCCAGTTTTACAGATAATCTAGGTGCTGACCGACAACCAGAAGGGAGAAAATCCATGTTGGGCACTTTTCCTTGATGGGTTCCAGAACTCTCTTGGAACCTCTCTGAGGTGCAGTCAGGCTGTGCTTTTTCTCAGAAGTATTGTCAAGTCGAGTAGTTGCTTAATTCAAGCATAAAAGTAGTTTTACCCATTGGGCCCAACTCAGTTCATAAAAAATTTGTTCTCAGTCCCAAAATCTGGAGTCTAGAACTGGCTATCATTTTTTCCCCTAGAACTAAAGCAAATGAAGGTTGTGGATTTCCACGACCTAGAAGAGCAGTTGTCTTATAGACAGAGAAAGTTCCCTCTAAATCTTGTCCTTTCCACCCAACCTCTTCTGCTGATGCGATTTTAGAAAGATCCAGAGAAGTCAGGCTAGTAGGAACTGATGGTTGCTACCAACCTCTACCAATAAGAGGTTGTTTGTGGCAAGTTGGGTTATATAGGGACCACACAATGGGGTGGTGGTTGTCCAAACTGCTACAGTTAGATAGAGGTAACAACAATTAGAATTGAAATCTGTTTCAGTTTTTCTCACCCATCATTTGGATTGGCTTCTTAGTTTTTCTCTTCCTTATTTCCTATACTTTTACCTTCTTCAACATGTAAGGGCATGTCCCTTTTACCCAAGGGTCTTAATATAAGATGGAGGAAAGCAATAAATGATCCTAAAGCCTTCTTTTTATTTTCCTATGATATTAATTTCCAAAAGAAATTTCTAGATCCAGATTTTGTCCCACCTTCTAGTATCAATATTTCTGCCCCATTCTTCTCCCACTAATTCACATGTGGAAGCTAATGCTGAATGCTTGCCATGATCCTCTATGGAAGAAGAAATTCATTTAGTGTTTACACAGTTTTTTTCACAGTAATATTTGAGGCACATAGTGACAATGAGTGAGGGGCATTCCCACCATCAATGTCCTTCCTCACCCCTGTTCCCAGCATGCATCCCACATCTCCCTCTTTACCCCCGTAATGCTAGTGCAACTGTACCCCCCTTGTACAGCTGTTGTAGATTGGGAATCAATTCTGTTGTCCTTGACTTTGAATTTGCTATTCATGTTTGATCAGTTTTTATTTCCCCCAAATAAACATTCGACTGTCTGGTCTTGGTACCAATTGGGGGAAGGAAAATAAAAGGCAAACAAATAAGAGAAAAACTAGGTTTCCCCATTGAGTCTTTTGAGATATTGTGATATGTGAAGTCCAGGACATTTTTTCATCACACATCATTTCTTGTTGAGTTTGCAAATAGGAACTCTTTTTGATGAGAAAGAGAAGTAATGGGTTCAGAGTAGGGGTTCCAGTTATATGGGTGATGTTGAAAAGTGATATAGCTATAAACCCAAAACACAGACTCAAAACTAAAGACTTGAAATATGAAATCTAAGCTGCAACTACCAAACTTTGTTATGTGCCTGTCAGGATCTCAGACAGGTGGGAGGGTGTTTGTGTGTGGGGGGGAAATAGGCAGAAGATAGATGATTGAGTACAGAAACTAGTGGTGAAATTGGCATTAAAATACTATATGCCTAAAAATCAGCTACTGATAATTTATCTTCAGAAGCATAGTTTTTTTTTTGTTTGTTTTATTTAAACACCTTGATTACATACATGATTGTGTTTGGGTTTCAGTCATGTAAAGAACACCACCCATCACCAGAGCAACATTCCCATCACCAATGTCCCAAGTCTCCCTCCTCCCCGCCCGACCGCCGCCTGTACTCTAAACAGGCTCTCCATTTCCCTCATACATTCTCATTATTAGGACAGTTCAAAATGTAGTTATTTCTCTAACTGAACTCATCACTCTTTGTGGTGAGCTTCCTGAGGTGAGCTGGAACTTCCAGCTCCTTTCTCTTTTGTGTCTGAAAATTAGAAGCATAGTTTTAATAGCATAGATTGATCTTTTATAGAATTTAAGTTAAATAAATAATACCCTATAGATTCTGGTGTATGGATTCTTTTCATTAGCATAAATTATTTTTGAGGCTCATGCAATTCATCTTATTTAAATCTGTAGTTAATTCCTGTTTGTGGCTGATTAGTGTTTTGTTGTATAAATATAATGCAATTTCTTTATCCATTCACTTATTGATAAACATATAAATTGTGTCCAGGGATTCAGTATTATGAAAAAAGCTGCTGTGAACATTTTTTATGTTTAAGATTTTGTTTTATCTTGAATAAACACCAAGTCATAGAATGAGTAAGTCATATTCAGAGATAGATATTTGATTTTATATGATGCTGCTAAGCTATTTTACAAAGTGGATTTGCAGTAGAAAACAATTTTTAAGCAAATGCTTGAAGGAGATGAAGAAGTTAGCTAAATAATCATTGTAAGAAGAACAATTCAGGGAATGAAACAGTAGATCTATGGGAGTTGAATCAGCACGAGGGACCACTCAAGTTCTATAAATTTATGATTTAGAAGTAATGGGGCTGGGAGAGATGAGATGGACTCTTAGAGCTATCGGTTAAGATTTTGACTTTTATTCTGAAAAGAGAAGTTTTGAGGTCGGATGGTTGTTTATTTGTATGTATGTATTTTTCAGATCACAACTGGAAATTCTTGGGGCTTATTCCTGACTTTGTGCTCAGGAATTCTCCTAGTGGTGCCTTGGATTAGATTCTGGGCACTTAATAATAAAAAATAACAAATTTAGATACCAATAGTTTTCAAGGCTGGAGAGAGATCACAGTGATAGGGCATTTGCCTGGCATGCGACCAACTGGGGAGGGATGTGGTTCGATCCCCAGCATCCCATATGATCCCCAGCCTGCAGGGTCGATTTCTGAGTGCAGAGTCAAAAGTGACCACTGAGCGCTGCTGGGTGTGATCCAAAACCAACCAATCAATCAATAAATAAAATTAAAAAAAATAGATACCAATAGTTTTCATATGAAAGTGAAAAATTGATGAAGGAGAGAAAAAAAAACCACTTCTGGATCTTAATCATTTTGAAGAGTCAAAGGAATGTAGTAGAAGGTTTGACTTTAGATAAAAGTATGTGTAGTTGACTGAGGTCACAAGAAAACACAAATGTTGGTGACGGATAGATATGATGCAAGAGCCTGTCAGAGTTTCCTCCTACGATTTGAGTATTCTCAGTGGGACGTGAAATGAGCTTTATTCTCCCATCTGTGTTTCCTAACCTGTCCCTAGAGTGACTTAGATTCCCCCATGTATGCTTCATTATCACTGACACATGCTGGTTCCCCTCTGGAATCCCGTATCCTTTTCCTCTGTGGATTCAAACCTCGTCAGGTCAGAAACAAGTTGGATTCTACTGTTCAGAAGAAGCTTCCCTCATCATACTTGCCTGAAATTATCCATCTTTGTCCTGCCCTTCTGATTTGTACTGTTCAGTGTGGGAAGATAGTTTGGGTTGTTCTGTGATTTATCTCTTCTTACCACCCTCTTGAATGTGTTTTGAATCTGGTCACTTGACGGATACCATAATCCCATAAAAACCTTTAAGGTGTTTTTATACACAGGATTAATATTTTATGACACTACTAAAATACTATATTAATATGTACATATTAATATACTATATTAATATTTTATGATATAAATATATTTTAATAGAATACATCGAAATGTTCTTAGCATTTCATAGGGCACTGCTGTCTAAAAATATATATATAATGCACGTTACAGGTCTAATTTAAAATACTCTAGCAATCCATATGTCTGTAGCTGGAAATTCAGTGGAACTCTATGCAATTCTATGAACAAAATCGTGCAATTTACAGCAACATGGATGGAACTAGGGGATAGAGTGCTGAGTAAAGTCAGTCAGAAGAAAAGGGATAAACACAAAATGGTCTCTCTCAAATAGGGGGTGCATAACAAGACAACAAAATGAAAAGCAACATATATCGGAGAACTCAGTCACACAATTGAGTTGGGGTGTTGGGAGGGAAAGATTTGGGTCCTTGGGAGGAGGATATATACATGTGTGTGTGTGTGTGTATATATATATATACACACACACACTGATATGAGTATAGTATTGAAATTATGTGTATGATGGGCTGAGCAATAGCACAGCGGGAGGGCATTTTCTTGTACATGGTCAACCGGGGATGGATCTGGGTTCAATTTCCAGCATTCTATATGGTCCCCTGAGCCTGCCAGGAGTGATTTCTGAGCACAGAACCAGGAGAAACCCCTGAGTGCTGCTGGGTATGACCCCAAAACCAAAACAAAAATAATTATGTGCATGAGAACCTTTTATTAATGGCATTGTAAACTCAACAAAAAATACACTAAAATTGAAAAAATGTTTTAGTGATCACATTAAGTGAAAAGTAAAATAAAACATGTGGAAATACATATTAATAATATATTAAAATATTTTCTCATTTCAACTAAATGTGTTTAAAATTGAGAGGATAAATGTGTGTGTGTGTGTGTGTGTGTGTGTATCTACACTTATATTTATTTCCAATCTTAGAAATAAAACCCAAGGGCCTTTCACACATGCAAGATGATACATATTCTGAGCCCCCGATTTCTTTTTATTTATTTATTTTGGTTTTGGAGCCACACCAGTGACGCTCAGGGGTTACTCCTGCCTATATGCACTCAAAAATCACTCCTGGCTTTGGGGACTATATGGGACACCGGAGGATCAAACTGTGGCCTGTCCTAGGTTAGTGCGTGCAAGGCAAATGCTCTACTGCTTGCGCCATAGCTCCGGCCCTAGCCCCAGATTTTTATTCTACTGTGGTTAGTCCTAGAAACACAATGTGTACTGAGTCTTTCAAATCTTTACAGAACATGTCAAGCTAGACCTGTTAACTGGCTTTGTGTGACTGTGGGTGCTATCAAAGACAACAAAACTTAGGTTAAGTGATATCCCTGATCCCACACAGAGTTCTAACTTCAGAAGGATGGCCTAATGCTTGGATCTGGCTTTAGCCCTGTACAGAGGGCTACTTTCCAGATGTTAGAACCGAAATTCAAGTTTGTTAGCTTTACTGTAAGAAAAATGGTCCTGAACTTTGCAGAACACAAATAACTTTACGTGATTCGATCAAAGCAAGCGTCAACCCAGAACCAAGGACTTCATGGGAACAAATATTAGCTTTAAAATATTTTTTACAAGTTTCCTGTTCTCCTGTTCCAATGAAGCTATAGAAAATCAGTGATGTTTTTATACGTTTTAAACTTCAAATTAAAATTTTAGTTATCCCAAGACTAGGCCTGCTTACTCAGATATCAGAAACCACACAACAGTTTCCAGTTCCCAAATAGCAAAGGAAAACATGCATTTCTGCATGCCTCTAAGCCCCTTCAAGGGGCCGGTCTCTGTCTCCACACAAGGTGTTCTGAGGATTACAGGGACTCCAGCCCCACCCCTGATATTCATGGGAGGCCGCCACATAAACTATGTTAAGCCCAGTCAGACCTATTTATGAACAAGATCACTCTGGCCAAACCAGAGAGATTTATCCTGCTAAGGAATGTTCTGGGGAGAGGGAGAGAAATACTGAGGTCACTGGTATTTATATGTATGTCTTCTCGCTTGCCAGCCCACTTGCGACAGAGTCACAGAGGTTTCTGAAACTCAACCAAGACTTTAATGGAGCTATTGAGAAGGCCTATGCTTTAAGTTCATAGAACACAGCTCAGCGTTTTTTAAGTTAATAGAAAAATAGAACAGAAGATTCAGAGATATATGTTTCTTATAGCCTTGTGTCCCACATAGTTTGTGTGTCCTCACACACAGCCTTCCTTACTGTCAAAGCCCATAGATGTGAGCCTATGGTACTTCACTGCCCTTGTATGTGAGGGTGTGAGTTTGATCTCCAGTACCACCTCACCACTGGCTATGTTCTCTGATATTGCAATAGTGGCAACAACAGTAGGGCTGGGGAATATAAAAACCAACCAACCAACAAAAGATTAGAAAATTCTTCCCTTTTTTAAAATTATTTTATTTAAAGCAAATGTATCACCAAGTTGTCTTAACTGATCGTAATAAATTTGTTTCAGGATGATAGAACGCGAAGTTATTAAAAAACAGAGAGAAAAGAGAAAAAACTGAAACATACACTAAAATAATAATAATATGGAAAAAAGAAAGAAAAATTCATTATAATATAAAATATAATTTATATAAAAATTTATATTCATAAAAATTATTGTATCTCCAGTAAAGATTCTTTTTTTTTAAAAGTCTCTTTTCTTGGGCACCAAACTCAATGTTGAGTAGAAAAGAGTAATCTTTTACTGTCATTGGTTTTTGAGAGGAAGGCCACACCCAGCAGTGCTCAGGGGTTACTCCTGGCTCTGCACTGAGAAATCACTCCTAGTTGGCTCGGGGGACCATTTGGGGTGCCAAGAATTGAACCTGGATCTGTTCTGGGTTGGTCAGATGCAAGGCAATTGCCCTACTGCTGTGCTATTGCTCCAGCCCCAAGAGCTCTCTTTTTTTGAGTGATTCATGCATCACATGACATTTAGGAAACTAGCATTTATTTATTTATTTACTTACTTACTTATTTATTTATTTGGGCAGGGTGGGCAATTCTCAACTCTGCTCATTTACTCCTGGATCTGTGCTCAGGAATGACGTCTGTTGGTGTCTGGGAGATCATGTGATGTTGGAGATCTAACTGGCATCTGCTTACATGTCAAGTAAATACATTAACCCTTAGCCATTTCTCTGGCCCCCAAACCAACCCTAACCTTTTCTGTACTGATACTATATATTTCATCTTTTCATGTATAACCTTTCCATTTAATTTTCGCAATATCCCAATATTTATTAGCACCCACAGGAATAAAACCTTAGAATAAGTTTTAATTTACCTCTAGAACTGAGGATGATCTAGGTAAACTTATGTGAATTCAGTTAAACTGTACCAAAATAACTGAAAATCTGGGGCCGGAGAGATAGCATGGAGGTAGAGCATTTGCCTTGCATGCAGAAGGTCGGTGGTTCGAATCCCAGCATCCCATATGGTCCCCTGAGCCTGCCAGGAGCAATATCTGAGCATAGAGCCAGGAGAAACCCCTGAGTGCTGCCGGGTGTGATCCAAAAAAAAAAAAAAAAAACAAAACAAAACAAAAAAAATAAGTAAAAAAAACCCTGAAAATATGCACTTTCACAAAATTAAAATTAATAGGATGTGAAAAAAGCTAGTTGCTTCCTTTGGGGCACTTTTGTTTTAAAGTCTGCTCTTTGCCAGCACTTACCACTGATTGAAGTCCCAGAATCTTAGTTTCCCTGGGCAGTTCTCTATTTTTTTTTCCCCTATTTTCAAATTTCTATTTTTTCTCCCTAAAACTGGAAACTGAGAAGGAGGACAACCCAAGTTTTGATATCTCTTGAGTTGGGTTTAGATATTAGGAGACTAAATCTAGGAGTCGCACCATGACACTGCAATGATTTGTGTTTCTGCTGTTATTTTTAACCGCCACCTGTGCTCTTTGAGGTTGGCTTCTGTTTCTCCGACTCTACTAGAATGATCCGTTTAAATCCCCTCCAAAGCTGAGGACTGCATGTATGTCTGTTGTGGTCTTTCTAACACCAATTAGAATACCTCACAGTTTCAGGTAGTGCTCAGTAAATATTTTATGTAAGAATAAGTGAATAAACAGTAGCTGGAGCGATGGCGCAGCAGTAGGGCATTTGCCTTGCATGATTGATCCAGGACGGATGCATGTTCGATCCCTGGCATCCCATATGGTCCCCCAAGCCAGGAGCGATTTCTGAGCGCATAGCCAGGAGTAACCCCTGAGCATCACCAAGTGTGGCCCAAAATATATATTAAAAATAAGTGAATAAACAGATATGAAATAGATATCTCACAGCAAGTTCACTGTTCTTAACTCAATGAATATGTTTTTTTGGTCTCTTTTTGGTCTATTTATTTATCTGTTTCTTTAGATTTTTCTTTATGGTCAGTCTGTCTCTCCCTAATACACACATGTGCCTTGGCTCATAGCTGAATATCTAAACATTTGGTCACCTGAGAACTTATCCACAGTCTCCATGCTTGCAACAATATGATAAGTAAGCTTATCTGATCAACCTCAAGCAGGCTGGGAAAGGATAATATTATTTGTAGGAACTTGGATTTTAAATAGAGGATTTTTGTCATTAGGATCTGAATCCTTGCATTTAATTTTGTATGAACAAACTTTCATATTGATTATTTCCCTTCTTTAGTAGGCTGGATACTGAAGCAGACTTTGGCATAGAATTTTCTGGCTTCCAAGAGTCTCTAAACCTATCAATTATGGATCTGATATTGCTTTGCTGTCCTTTCCCTGTCAATGAAGGACAATTGTCGCACTGCACATTGGGGCCATCTTGGCATCTAATTTGGGGCTTAACTACTTTTGTGGATGGTCATGGGTCTTGAGTTTGTAGATAGTACAAGACAGATTGTACTTTTTTGTTTGTATTTTTGTTTGGTTTTGTTTTATTTTTATTTATTTATTTTTTTGAGCCAGAGGTTACTCCTGGCTCTGTGCTCAGAAATCGCTTCTAGCCTGGGGAACCATATGGGATACTGGGGATCAAACCCAGGTCCCTCCTGGGTCAGCCGCATGCAAAGCAAATGCTCAGGCCCCAAAGAGACAGTACTTCTGCATAAACTTTTTTTTGTCTATCCTAGAGTCTGAGGCCTTAATATTCTGCATTTGAATGTCTCGTGATGAGTCTCACATCAAAATAAAATATGAGCAAAGCTGGTGGTATTATTTCTTATTTTTAGAGACCAGAAGGCAAATGCTGATTCCTTGTCATAGAAAAACAAGTTTGGCGGGTGACTCAGTCTTTATTTGGGTTGAAAACTTTTCTCTTGATAAATTGTTCTTTTTATCATTTCATATAATTTAAAGAATTTAGAGTAAAACCTGGATATCATTATTTTTATTTTTGGCTCAGAGGAAGACTTTTATGAAAGTTGACTCCTCTTGGAGTTTCCTACTTTTTTTTTTTAACAAAGATTCAGTACTTGTTTTCTTTCCTCACTGACCCATCTGCTTCCTTTGCACTAAAAGCTCCTTGAGATCAATGACTGTAATGCCAAGAAAAACACTTTAATTTTTGCAACATACTGATTTATCAGCTGCTGATTTTATCCATGAATGCTGTGGTGCTGCTATATCATACTCCCTCCTTTCCACCAACTCCACCTTCCTTCCTTTCTTCCTTCCTTCCTTCCTTCCTTTCTTCCTTCCTTCCTTCCTTCCTTCCTTCCTTCCTTCCTTCCTTCCTTCCTTCCTCCCTCCCTCCCTCCCTTCCTTCCTTCCTTCCTTCCTTCCATCCTTCCTTCCTTCCATCCTTTCTGCCTTCCTGCCTTCCTTCCTGCCTCCCTCCCTTCCTTCCATCCTTCCATCCTTCCTTCCATCCTTCCTTCCTTTCTTCCATCCTTCCTTCTTTTATTCCTTCCTTCCTTCCTTCTTTCCTTCCTTCCATCCTTCCTTTCCTTCCTTCCATCCTTCCTTCTTTCCTTCCTTCCATCCTTCCATCCTTCCTTCCATCCTTCCTTCCTTTCTTCCATCCTTCCTTCTTTTATTCCTTCCTTCCTTCCTTCCTTCTTTCCTTCCTTCCATCCTTCCTTCTTTCCTTCCTTCCATCCTTCCTTCTTTCCTTCCTTCCATCCTTACTGCCTCCATCCCATCCTTCCTTCCTTCTTTCCTTCCTTCCATCCTTCCTTCTTTCCTTCCTTCCTTCCTTCCTTCCTCCCTCCCTTCCTTCCTTCCTTCCTGCCTGCCTTCCTTCCTTCCTTCCATCCATCCTTCCTTCCTTCCATCCTTTCTGCCTTCCTGCCTTCCTTCCTGCCTCCCTCCCTCCCTTCCTTCCATCCTTCCATCCTTCCTTCCTTTCTTCCATCCTTCCTTCCTTTCTTCCATCCTTCCTTCTTTTCTTCCTTCCTTCCTTCCTTCTTTCCTTCCTTCCATCCTTCCTTCTTTCCTTCCTTCCATCCTTACTGCCTCCATCCCATCCTTCCTTTCTTCTTTCCTTCCTTCCATCCTTCCTTCTTTCCTTCCTTCCATCCTTACTGCCTTCCTCCCATCCTTCCTTCCTTCCATCCTTCCTTCCTTCCTTCCTTCTTTCCTTCCTTCCATCCTTCCTTCCTTCCTTCCTTCCTACCTTTCATCCTTCCTTCTTTCCTTCCTTCCATCCTTCCTGCCTCCCTCCCATCCTTCCTTCTTTCCTTCCTTCCATCCTTCCTGCCTCCCTCCCATCCTTCCTTCCTCCCTTCCTTCCATCCTTCCTTCCTTCCTTCTTTCCTTCCTTCCATCCTTCCTGCCTCCATCCTTCCTGCCTCCATCCCATCCTTCCTTCCTTCCTTCCTTCCTTCCTTCCTTCCTTCCTTCCTTCCTTCCTTCCTTCCTTCCTTCCTTCCTTCCTTCCTTCCTCTTTCTTTCTTCCCTCCTTGGATGCCGGGGATTAAACCTGGGTCAGCCATGTGGAAGGCAAATCCCCTACCTGCTATGCTATCACTCTGGCCTCCTGATCTTTTAAACATTCTTATGAAATAGTTATGTGCTGCCCCCTACCTTATACCATCCCCTCCCTGCTAGATGGGAAGATTGAGAAGTTTTATAGAGGGAACTGACTTGCTAAACTCTCTCTTCACCTTCAAGACCTGTACTTTTGACTACTCTACTTAAGTATAATCATATCTTCTTTCATAAGGCACTATAATTTTCATTAGTAACAGGTTTTCATTGCCAAAAAAAATATTCTGGCACTGCTATGAAGTTCTCTCCACCATGACCCAGTATTCCCAGGATCCATTCCTATTCTTCCATTCCCCTAAAGTGATATGTTTTATTATTTATTTAGATTTGGGAGAATAAACATGGCAGTGCTCAGGGGTTAATTCTAGCTCTGGACTCAAGAATTAAGCTTAGCAGACTTGGGAAACAATATGGGATGTTGGGAATGAACCTGGGTAGGTCATGTGCAAGTAATTTTACCGTATTCTCTGTACTATCTCTCTGGCCTCTGATAAATTTTTCTAATTAATGTAGCAACACCATCCTCTCACTATACCACTTTCTATTAAATCAGGTATATTTTGCCATGTTTTTTGAGTTTTGTCTCTGGCTATATAGAGCTGGAGCAAAAATGGAATTCTGGATTTGGTTTCCTTTTCATCTGACCAGTAACACTTTTAGGTTCAGTTTTATTTTCTTTAATATGAAGAAGCTGCAATTAATAACTAGTAAATCCTTCAAAGCTGTAATTCTCTTACCAAAGTAATTAAAATTTTGACTTAATTTTTTTATCTAGCATTTAGAAAATTAAAGACTATGTAATTTGTCTTCTACATTTTCTCTTCTTCAGATTTGAATATTTTTCTGGGTAGTGCTCAGCACGAGCTAGTTTGGAAACAGGAGAGAACGAATGAAGGTTTTTCAACTGCTTTGTACAAGGCAGTGAGTGACCTTGTGCCCAACTTCCTAAACTGTGGGTCTCCACTCCCTAGGGTATCACAATTTAGATTGTGAGGGCTACAGAGAATTTGGCAGCAGTAAAAGATTCCTGAGTCTGACATAACCAAAAATTAATTTCAAAATCAACTACCTTAGTGAATCTGAGTTGCTTGCCCATGTTAACATTTCTCAGGTATAAAGAAGTCACAGTGGAACAAGTTTAAGATTCTAGTCCTAGAAGAACCCTGTGTCATGGGTACATTACCTCAATCTTCATAAAATCTTCTGGAGAGTAGAAATTATTGGTTTTTGTTTGTTTTTTTGGTTTTTGGGGGCACACCCAGCAGCACTCAGGAGTTACTCCTGACTCTGTGCTCAGAAATCACTCCTAGTAGGCTTGGGAGACCCTATGGGATGCCAGAAATGGAACCCAAGTGGGCTGCATGCAAGGTAAATGCCCTACCCACCGTACTATCACTCCAGCCCTAAATTACTGTGCTTAAATTGAAAGTAACCTAGGAGAAAAATGATATTCAGAGTGATTAAATAACCTGCCTAAATAAATAGACTCATCATCTTAACTAATTCTTTCTGACTTAGAATGGTTTCTTTTGCTGTTTCACAGCTCTTCCCAATTTTCCTGTTTGCTTGCTTGCTTTTAATGAAATATTCAAGACTTTTCACGCAAAAATATTCAAGGCTTTTCATGCAAAAGGTCAAAGAACTTTTTCAACCTTCTGTCGATCAGTTTATGCCTAAAAGATCTTCGCTATGTTTATACATCAGGAGATTGAGAACAATTATTTATGTGGTTTCACATAAAACACACCTTTGTGTTTTCAGACACGAGGTTTCAGTATTCAGCTCCTTAGCACTTCTGGTTTATCTCACTGGTTTAACAATTCTATAGACTTTCCTTTTATTTTTTTGTTTTTTTTTTTTTTGGGGGGGGGCACAGCCAAAGTTGCTCATGAGTTACTCCTAGCTCTGTACTCAGAAGTCATTCCTAGTGGTGCCCAGGGAGTCATATGCGATGCTGGGATTGAACCCAGGTCAACCGCATGCAAGGCAAATGCACTAATCACTGTGCTATTGCTCAAGCCCTTGAACTTTCCTTTTTTGGTTTTTAATTTTTTTTTTTACAAACAATTGATTGCGTTATTCTAATTAACAATAATGTTAATGATGAATTCCTGTGTATCTAATTTTAACACCACACTCATCACCACTGTACCCACCTCCCTCCTCCAAGACCCCAATGTCCCTTCCTTTCACTATTCATTAAACTCAATTTTGTGGATCAGTTCCCCATTGTATTGCCTTTGACTCTTTTTTGCTACCTTGTTGTATGCTTTAAGTCCCACATGTCAGAGCAATCGCCTGTATCGACCTGTTTCCTTCTGACTTCACTTAGCACGATACAGTCTAGTTATACCTATGTCACAGCAAATTGCATTACTTTGTTCTTTCTTAGAGCTGCATAGTATTCTATTGTGTATACGACAACTCGATCTATTCATCTATCATTGGGTTCTGCCCATAGCTTTGCTACTATATTAAATGCAGTTATAAATATAATGTATATACATCCATTTGAATTAATGTTTTATGTTTTGGGAGTAGATACTAAGAAGTGGTATTGCTGGATTATATGGGAGTTATATTCCTATTTTTTGAGATATTTTCCTGTTGCCTTTACTGGACTTTTCTAATTTAATAAGTTGAAAGAACCAAAGAACATCATCACTGTTGGTTTCTTAACATTTCATGGGGGCTTTTAACCACTCTTTTTCTATTCTTTTTGACTCATTTTCATATTCTGGATGGAAATACTTTATCAAAATATTTCCCATGATTCTGAGTGTGATAATCACAGTGAATTGGTGACAAATAATATCAGCATTATATTTTGAGTGAAGAGTTCATGAAAGCTAACAGCAATCTCCATATGATAGTGTTGATGATGAAAACAAAATCCAGAGTAACTGTATGTCTATGTTCTACATACTGTTCAAAGTCCTGTATTCATTTATGCTCCACAATACTCAGGAAAGTATATGAATGGAGGAGTTAAAGATAGATCTATGGTTACAAATGATTTTGTTATATCCATTACTCAGACATACCACCTCACTTCCTTGAAAGTCTTGCTTAGGCATCATTTTGTATGATGGTCTTTGTGTTGAGCACAGAGCTGAGAACTTAGAAACTGGTCAGTAAATTCTGTTTCACTACTTTACCAGTTAAAATGGATGAATATCTTTCCCCTGGGCTCTGGAATGAATATTTAATAGAGATCTTGGACTTTTCATCATTCAAAACTGAAATATATTTTGCTGCTTATTTGCTAATCTCTTTATGTTAGCTTAGCCAGATAACATACAGGATATAGGATGTTTGGTTAAACTTGAATTTTAGATAAATAACAAATAAACAAGTTATGAGCCTTGAAGTAGATAAGATAATTCTAATCTTACTTCATATCAACCTATGTTCTATCCTAAATATCTAGAAGTACCAGATGTCATGTAATGAGAGAGTTAAAGTCTGTATAATATGATTTTAAAATTCTTAAGTTCACGGGGCCAGAGCTATAGCCCAGTGGTAAGGCAAACGTTTGCCTTGCATGTAGCCAACACAGTACGGACTCTGGTTTGAATCCCATATGATCCCCCAGGCCTGCCACGAGCGACTTCTGAGTGAAGAGCCAGGAGTACCTCCTGAGCGCCACAGGTGTGGCCCCAAAACCAAAAACCAAAATAAAAATAATAATCCTTAAGTTCAACTGCATTTTAAATTCTAAAATTCATCCATTCTAAGTGCTCTCACATATCTCTTTTCTCCATTAATATCTTTGACCACTCTGTATAAGAAGTGGGGATATGTAATGCTTCACATGACAGTGATGTTACCTTGCACTCCTAAAAAATATACGTATTGGTGGCAGTTATGTGTCATATTTGACAGTAATTTTCTTCCTTTGTTCTAGAATTTTTAATACTCTTGGACATATTTTAGTCTCTGCACCTTGAACCACTCTGATTCAAAGGCCATTTTTCTTTTTACTTCACAAATTTTTTCCTGTCTTTTGCTACATTATATGGACACGCCATTTTAAAAAGAAGAGATAAATTCTAGGAAATTATAAATGGACTTGAGAAACAGGCACATGTCCCGAGGACTTGCTAAAGCTATACTATGTGTTACAAATCCAACTGAATCCCCACTTGTGTTAAAGGCCATAACAAGGGCTAAGTGAAATATGAAACTATGGACCAAGGGAAATTTTAGATAGAAACGTGCTCCTGGGTAGAGGATCTGTGGTAGTTCCTAATGTTTAATGTCTGTGTGCTTTTCAGAACATTGAGCTGAAAGTTGAAGTGGAGAGCCTGAAACAAGAGCTTCAGGAGAAGAAACAGCACTTGGATAAAACATGGTAGGTTGAAGTTTGTTTAAGTAAAACCATGTTTTTTCTTTTTTTTAATATAATTTTTATTTTAGCTATAGTGGCTTCCATATCATTCATAGTAATATTCAAGGTACATATTTACATTGAATCAGGGGAATTCCCATCACCGAATTATCCTCCCACTACCGCTCCCATCCTACCTCCCATATCTTCTACTCTCCCCGCCCCCCCAAGGGCTGCTAGAATGCGTGGTCCCTTCTGTGTCTAGTTTATTACTTAGTGGTCATATAGCTGTTTGGTCTTGGTGCCTCCATTACTGCCCCCTCTAATTGGGAGGTGGGACTAGAAAGTTCAAGTTATGTGGTTTTGTTTGAGGAAGAGAAAGGTAATATAATGGGGTAAAAATCATAAAAACATGTTTTATTTGGAAGTTAAGAGAGAGTAACACACAAAGAGCTAGCTTCGTTTCAGTTATTGCATTTGTAGCAAGTACACCTTAGATTTTGTCATAGATTGAAAATTCATCAGACTTACTATAAATCCTCTAGTTAGCAATCTACATAACAAGGACTGGGTGGCTAGGGCATTTGCCTTGCCCTTGGCTGACCTGGGTTTTATACCTAACACTTTCTATGATCCTGAGCCTGCCAAGAGTGATTCTGGAGAGTAGAGTCAGGAGTAACTCCTGATTACCACCAGTGTGGGTCAACAACCAAACATTTCCCACTCCTGTCAAACTCCAAAAAAATTAATTCATATAACATCTAGGTAGAGTGTGGGGAAAATGGGTGCTCTGGTAAGGGAGCTGGTAAGGAACAATATTATGGCAACATCTTTGCATGTAAGACTAAATAGTACGAGATAAGCATTTTCTTTGGTCAAATAACCCTTAGAAAAATCCATTCTCATTAGTAAAAGCAATCATATGAAAGAGTAAAAGTCCAAGGATGTTTACTGTTCCAGTATCTGTAATGGCAAAAACTTGAACTAATGGGGCAATCAGTGAAGAGTTGTGATAAAAAAAAAATAGTCCTATTTTTCACAGTCAATTTCAAAGAATGAGTTAAACTTTATAATATAGTCTTGATAGGAAGACCCAGGGATCTAAGAACTTGGGGAAACATTGATTACTAGCTACACTAAAAGCCCACACAAAGACTTTTATTTTGTGTGTATAATGTTTGCTAGAATTGCATGGAAAAAGCTAGTGTGGTTACATAATGTGACAGACTTTAACAGTTTATTTCAAGGAAGAGAAATGGAAAGTAAAATGGAGATTCAAAAAAATATCCCCTTTTTTGTTCCTTTTTATTTATTTATTTTTTTTTTTGAGGGGAGAACACACCCAGCTGAATGTAAGGATCTGAATTTATTCTAAAGTATGTGATCCCACCCACCAGGCTTTTTAGTTTTCTATTGTTTCTTATGACTTAGGGAGATAGCTCAAGAGTGATTGGGGTGCATGGCTTGAGGCCTTAGCACCACATGGTCCAGTGAGCACACTGGTGTCATCCTTGTGAACTCTAGTACTACTGGGCCCAGCAGCAATACATCGTTCAAGCAATGAACTTTCTCACCTGCACACACAAGTTAAATACTAAAAGGACTAGCTAGCCCTTGTTCCTCTTGTGTACTGCTGGGTAGACCCAGCCCCAAATAGGTTATATTCATTAATACATATAATTTGTACTATATGTAATCAGAAAAAAATGATGAGTTTAAAATGACAGGCATTATTAGAGACTCAAATAACTTTCAGATTATATTTTAAGTCAGCATACTTTCAATATGAGCTGGCATTCTTTTTGTACTTGAGTATTCTTTTTTTTTGGGGGGGGGAGAGGATGCTCAGGGGTTCCTCCTGGCTCTACGCTCAGAAATCACCCCTGGCAGGCACGGGGGACCATATGGGATGCCGGGATTCGAACCACCGTCCTTCTGCATGGAAAGCAAATGCCTTACCTCCATGCTATCTCGCCGGCCCCTAGTATTCTTGATATTTAGCATGACAGCCAGCAAGAACAAAATACTCAAAACCAGTCTTTTTTTTTTTTTTTTGGCTTTTGGGCCACAGCCGGTGACGCTCAGGGGTTACTACTAGCTATGCGCTCAGAAGTCGCTCCTGGCTTGGGGGACCATATGGGACACCGGGGGATCGAACCGCGGTCCGTCCTAGCTAGCACTGGCAAGGCAGACACCTTACCTCTAGCGCCACCATGCCGGCCCCCAAAACCAGTCTCAAAGTAACTATAATATGTTATTATTTTTAATATTTCTAAGACTTTGATGAGCGAATAGGTTCTAGAAAAAAGTATAACAATAGATTAAAACATTTTGAGATTTGTGCAATGTTTAACTTTTTATTTATTTATTTATTTATTTATTTATTTTATTTTTGGCTTTGGGGCCACATCAGGCAGCATCTAGGAGTTACTCCTGGATCTACACTCAGAAATTACTCCTGGCAGACTTGGGGAATCATATGGAATGCCAGGAATCGAACCCGGAACAAGGCAAATGCTCAGCCTGATGGCTATGCTATCACTCTGGCTCCACCCAGTACAATGATTCATTTTTTATTAGGTAGCTTTAATCCTACTTGTAGAACTGAGCAAAATAAGGTACAGAGAGTTAAAATCTTCTAAGATAAGTAGCAGAACTCCCTCACCTAATTTTAAGTTCAAGGTGTTTGTCTTCTGACTACAATAGCTGTAATCTAGAAAGCTAGCATTCTCAGTTGAGTTATTTGGCAAGCATGGAACTTCCATTCTCATGTTTTAGTTAGCTGTTGCTTCATGTTTTTTTTTTTTTTTAATTTGTTTATTGGTTTGGTTTTGCTGGTACTCAGGGCTAACTCCTGGCTCTGTACTCAGGAATTACTCCTGGAGGGGCTCTGGGACCATGCAGTATGCCAATGATTGAACACAAGTAAACTGTGTGCAAGGCAAGCACCCTACCTGCTAGGCAATCTCTCCACCCCTCATTCATTGCATTTCTTAAAGGATATAGAGTCAAAATAAAAGTCAATGATTCCTGAGGTTTTCCCATTTAGAGGTCTTGAGATATTTCTCTTGAGTGTGTCCCAAGACCCTCTTTGTGTGTGTGTGTGTGTGTGTGTGTGTGTGTGTGTGTGTGTGTGTGTGTGTGTGTGTTTTAATGTGGGTTTTGGGTCACATCCAGTGGCACTCAGAGGTTACTCCTGACTATATGCTCAGAAATCGCTCCTGGCTTATGGGACCAAATAGGACACCAGGGGATCAAGCCAAGGTCTAGCGTGAGCAAGGCAGACGCCTTACACCCTGCGCCACCACTCTTTGCCCCAACTTTGGGTTTTTATTTATTTATTTATTTATTTATTTATTTATTTATTTATTTATTTGGTGTGGGGGTTAACACACCCAGAGGAATTTAAGACTCTGGGCTAAAGGATCACTTGTGGCAGTGTTTAGGGGATTATACATCCCTTCAAGGGATGAATACAGTCAGCCACAGGCAAAAGAAGGGCCTATTCAGTTGTGTTATCTCTTTAGCCCAGCCCACACCCTCCTTTCTCTCTAAATAATAATAACAAAGTTAGAAGATAAATATAACCTCTGGGAAAGTACTGAACATTTTCTAGAAGTTACCACAATAATAAAATCCTGTGGTGAGCCAAGTATATTCTATTTCCTTGGCATTCGGGATTGAACCCAGGTTGGGTCTCAGATATAAATGCTTACAGATTGGGCCAAGAGATAGCACAGTGGCATTTGCCTTGCAAGCAGCCGATCCAGGACCTAAGGTGGTTGGTTCAAATCCTATATGGTCTTCCATGCCTGCCAAGAGCTATTTCTGAGCAGATAGCCAGGAGTAATGTAAGAAAGAGCACTCCATTAGTAACTGTAGAGTAGGGGGCTGGAGAGATAGAGATAACACAGCTGTAGAGCATTTGCCTTGCACATGGAGGACCAGGGAGGGACTGGGTTCAATTCCCTGCATTCCATATGGTCCTGCAGCCTGCCAGGGGAGATTTCTGAGTGCAGAGCTAGGAGTAACTCCTGAGCACCACCAGATGTAGCCCAGAAACCAATGAATCAATCAATAAATAAAGTTTAAAAAATAATTGTAGAGGTAAATCAGATTTACTTTTCTTCTCATGGGTGTGACTTCGAAGAACAAAACCTACCTTCAGGGAGTTACATGACTACTTCTGATGGGCCACTGCCTTTTGATTTTAGGGCTGATGCAGAAAATCTTAACAGCCATAATGAAGCTGAACTGAGGCGCCAATATGAAGAGAGACAGCAAGAGACAGAGCATGTTCATGAACTCCTGGAAAATAAGATCCAACTTCTTCAGGAGGTAAGTGGAAGTTCCAAAAGCCCAGAGCCAAAGGTGCTCTTCCGAAAGTGCTCTTATGCGGCTGCTCTGCCTTCTGGCTGTTCTCTTTCCCCACTCTGCTTTTCTTCCTACACTCAATTATTTCAGGATTTTTAGCCTCTGGTTAAGGCTTTCTAGCATCACAGTTTTCATTCCTTTTGCAGGAATCCAGGCTAGCAAAGAATGAAGCTGCCCGGATGGCTGCTCTGGTGGAAGCAGAGAAAGAGTGCAACTTGGAACTCTCAGAAAAACTGAAGGACATCACCAAGGACAGGGAAGAGGTGCCAGGAGAGCTGGTCAGACCTGAACCGTACACAGCGGTTTTGGCTCAGAAGGACAAGTAGGTGTTTTTGATGCTATATTTACCACAGTATTTGCCTGTTCATGTGTCTGTGAAATGATATAGCTGTGACACTTCCATTTTAAAAACGTGTGGCTCAGTGGTAGAGCATTTGCCTTGCATGTGGGAAGCCCCAGGTTAGATTTCCAACACCACAGGGTCACTAAACACTACCAACAGCACTCCTCCAGGCACTGAATCGCCCAAGAATTGCCAAGTATGGCTCAAAACTAAAAAATAAATAAGCAAATTAAAAAAGAAAAGCAAGAACTGGAGCAATAGATAAGGCATTTGCCTTGTATGAGGTTGACCTTGGTTTGATCTCCAAGTATCCCATATTGTCGTGTCCCCCTCCACCCCCGAGCCTGCCAGGAACGATTTTTTGTTTGTTTGTTTTTGTTTTGGGGTCATACCTGGCGGTCTCTGGCTCTGCACTCAGAAATCACACCTGGCAGGCTCAGAACCACATGGGATGCCAGGAATCAAACATGTCTGTCCTGGGTTGGCTTTGAGCAAGGCAAATGCCCTAATACTGTGCAAACTCTCTAGCCTCACACACACACACACTGAGGAGAGATTTCTGAACACAGAGTCAGGAGTAACCCCTGAGCCTGGCTGAGTGTGACCCCAAAACCAAACCAAATCAACCAACAACAGCAACAACACAAAACCCCAAAACCAAAACTAATAGTGGGCCTTAACCAGTTCTAAGACTTGGTCACTCCTTTCTTCCAAAGATGTTTCTTTTCAGAATTGGAATCTCTATAATATTCACTAAGAGAAATTCACTTTCAGAAGTTAAAAGATCAAATTGGTCTAAATAGAAAAATAGTCAAATTGTGGCAAACATTGACATGTATTCAGCACATATATGTGCAGACTCTGGTAGAGGCACAAAAATGTTTTGAAGACATAGATAGGACTGCCATCTATTCCAGAGTCAAAGGGCAAGGTGCCATTGACAGTTTTCCAGAAGGAATGCAATCTGAACTGCTTTTTGAAGAATGCATCAGAATTGGAAGAAAGCTAGTATAGAAAATGGTGGGGAAGGGACTTGTTCTGTTCACAAAGAGAAGCTAAAAGAATAGAAATATTTCAGTACCTTAATGCTTCACAGCTTGAGCAGAGGATATGGAAATGTATGAGAGGTTGGCATATTGAAAGTAGATGTAAGATATGCCAACTTAGTGTGCCATACTTAGGAAATTGTTCTTTCTCCTGGTGGTAATTGGACAGTGGTTGAGAAAACTATCATCAAACACCTGGATTATAGGAACAATGTCCTAGCTATTTTCTTTACTTCCAGTTCTACTCTTTTTTTTATTCTACTCCATTGCAACCATTCAGAGAATTAAATAATATCAAAGTGACCAATAATTAAACCTACTAGAATCTAGTAACTAGATATATATCTAGTTACTAGATATATATATATATATATATATATATATATATATATATATATATATATATCTAGTAACTAGATATATAATAACACAGCAAAAAAGTAAGACAGAAAGTCTCAAGTGATTTTTATGTGTATAGATAAAAACACAGTTTAAGTACAATGAATTATAATATGATCGTTTAAGACACAAACCTAGTCAGATCATTGCAAAGTAATTTAAAAATATCCCTAACGGGGCTGGAGTTGGAGCGATAACACAGCGGTAGGGCATTTGCCTTACATGCAACCAACCTGGGTTCAATTTCTGGCATCCTATAGAGTCCCCCAAGCCTACCAGGGGTGATTTCTGGGTGCAGAGCCAGGAGTAATCCCCGAGCATCACTGGGTGTGGCCCCCAAAATAAAACAAACAAATAAAAACATAAAAATATCTTTAACATGGAGCCAAAGCAGTAACACAGTGTGTAGTGTTTACCTTGGGCATGGCTGATCCGGGTTGGATTCCTGGCATTCCATATGGTCCTCTGAACCTGCCAGGAATGATTTCTGAGAGCAGAGCCAAGAAGTAACCCCTGAGTACAAGGTGTGTCCCTAAAATTAACATATATATATATATATACACAAACACACACGTATATACCCAACATGTTCAAGAAATAAGATGGATTCTCATTAAATCTTTTTATAATATGAATATTACACATTGCAAATAAACTTGCATTTATCATTTGTTAGAAGAGTATTATACCAAGAGAAATTAGTCAGGGGGAGAAAGGCCAGCATAGAATGACTTCATATATGTACTATAAGGAAATAGTAAGGGAATAACAAAAGCCCAAAGGTAATAGAAAAACAAAGCATGAGAACTGATCTATGCTACTGAAGCTTGCTACTGTGGGCAGTGGGGGAGAGGAAGAGGAATTGGAGAGAGGTGTTAAACTGGTGAAGGAGATAGAACTAAAAGACAATGGTGAAAGGAAGTGAGAACTTGGGGGAAAGGACTGGGTGCTGAAGGTAGTAAAGTGGAGTGCTTGAAACCCTATCAGTAAAGGTTTTGCAAACCACACTGCCTAAATTTTTCTTGGGGGGGTCACAAGCGGTGCTCAGGGGTTACTCTTGGCTCTGTGCTCAGAAATCTCTCCTGGCAGGCTCAGGAGACCATATGGATGCCAGGAATCAAACTGGTGTCCATTCTGTGTAGGCTGTGTGCAAGGCAAATGCCCTGCCTCTGTGCTATCTCTCTGGCCCCACGTAACATTTTTTAAATGTCTGTTAGAAGCAGATTGGTGAGTAGGAGGGATACTGGGATGATAGCAGAGGGAACGGACACTGATGAAGGAATTTTAGTTGGAGCATTGTGTGCCTGAAGCCCAATCGTGAAAATTTGTGTAATTCACGGTGACTACATAAAAATAATAAATTAGGAATAAATTGGCACTCAGGGGTTACTCCTGGCTCTGTGCTCTGAAATCACTCCTGGCAGGCCCAGGGGACTGTATGGGATGCCAGGAATTAAACCTGGGTCAGTCTAGGGTCAGCCATGAGCAAGGCAAACACTCTACCCTCTATGCTATCACTCTGGCCCATTTAATAATTTATTGTTAAAGTTATTTGTCAACCCCAAATCTCTGATAATTCATATAACCTATATTAATTTATCCTTTGATGTGAGACATTCTGGTACTCTTCACCTTTCTATCATACTATTTTCTCTAAAGATGCTATCATTATCTCATATAGTTTTTTATACAGAAATAAAATCATTATCAGAAACATTTAATCTCATGCGAGACATAATTTTTTTTTTTTTTTGGTTTTTGGGCCACACCCAGTGGTGCTCAGGGGTTACTTCTGGCTCTCTGCTCAGAAATAGCTCCTGGCAGGCACGGGGGACCATATGGGACACCGGGATTTGAACCAACCACCTTTGGTCCTGGATCAGCTGCTTGCAAGGCAAACGCCGCTGTGCTATCTCTCCGGCCCCGCGAGACATAATTTTTAAAGGCAGTTTTCTCTTGTACTCTAAAACATAGTGACAGAAACAGCAAGATATGCCTTGCAAATACAGGTGAATATTACTTTGATGTTAGTTGTAGGATTATTGAGGACATTATTTAGACTCTCATAACATAATCCTGATCTGAATTTTCAATTTCTTCTGTAGCCATGATCTCTTCCTATCAACCTTTATTTCTGTGTTTCTTATCATCTTCATGCCTTTATTTATTTGGTCAAGTTCTTTTTTTTGTTGTTTGTTTTTCTTTTGGATTTTGAGCCACACCCAGTGATGCTCAGGGGTTACTCCTGGCTATGTGCTCAGAAATTGCTCCTGACTTGGGGGACCATATGGGGCGCAGGGGGAATCGAACCGAGATCCATCCTGGGTCAGCCGCATGCAAGGCAAACACCCTACTACTGTGTTATTGCTCGGGCCCCAATTTGTTCTAGTTCTTTAAGCTTAGACTTGGAAACAATCTGATTTTCAAAATGTCCTCTCAACTCCTCCAAGTGATTTTGAAATTTTGTTTTTGTACATACCTAAAGGTTCTAGGATTTATTTCTGGCCCTGAGCTCAGGAATTACTCCTGAAAGTTTTCAGGAAATTATATGTGGTTTGGGGCATCTAACCAGAGTCAGCTGCTTACAAGTCAAGCACCTAATTCTGGGTACTATCTCTATTTCTTTGGCTTCAAGTCTTCTTTAACTTCCTATAGCTCTATTTGAGACAGGCATTCTACTTCTCTCACTCATTAACATGTCATGGTAGTTGTTAGTGTAGTTATTTCCCTCACTGCACTCACCACTTTGTGGTGAGCTTCATATTGTAGGGTGGAGGGGGTCATTGGTGGTGGGAATGTTGCATTGGTGAAGGGGGTGTTCTGTTCATGACTGAAACCCAACTACAATCATGCTTGTAATTATGGTGCTTAAATAAAGATTTTATAGGGGCCAGAGAGATAGCACAGTGGTAGGGTGTTTGCCTTAGATGCAGAAGGATGGTGATTCAAATCCCGATGTCCCATATTGTCCTCCAAGTCTGCCAATAGCGATTTCTGAGCGTAAAGCCAGGAGTTATCCCTGAATGCTGCTGGGTGTGACCTACCCCCAAAATAAAGATTTTATAAAAAGAAACAACTTCCTATAGCTCTAGATCAACACTTGGAGAACAGTATATTATATAGCCCCAGTGTGGCAGTGTTATATATTTATATTGTATCATGTGGGGTAAAAATCTACTGGCTTGGACAATCTTATCTTTGCAGTAGGCCTATAACAACATGACTCTATGAATATATTTACTTTTACTGTGCTCCAGAAAAATTGAAGAATTGAGTCAGAGTCTATCCACGCAGAAGAACCTCATAGAACAACTATCTCAAGAAAAACAACAATTGCTACATCTTTTGGAGGATCCAGTTAGCATGGAAGTGCAGGTAAGATTTGACTAGTGCTTTCTGAAATGTGTGCAATATTTATCGCAATGCAACAACTTACTATCAACTCAGTGGTTGAAAAAGACATATTTACTATTGATCAGATTTTCTGTGTCATGAATCCAGCATGGATTAGTTGGATTCCCTGTTCAGGATTTTGTCATTCCAGGTGATTTTTCATCTGGAATGCATAATTAAAGTATTGATTTTGATATAAAATTATTGATCAGAACAGACATATATTTGGACTTGTATGGAGGACTGAGTTAAATGTCATAGCTTCAAAGATAGCTTCAAATACATGATACAGTCATGTTGTAGTAGTAGTTCTATCCTTTTTTTTTGGTTAATTTGTTTTCGGGCCATACCTGTCATGTTCAGGCTTTACTCCTGGCTCTGTGCTTAGAAATTTCTCCTAGCAGGCTCGGGGGACCTAGGAATCAAACTCAGGTCTGTCCTGGGTTGGCCGCATGAAAGGCAAATCTCCTACCACTGTGCTACCACTCCAGCTCCCTGTATTAGCAGTTCTAATACAGCAAGTGTTAGATGGGATGTAAAGGGGACAGAAAGTGTAAAGATGGAGGCCCATATTGAATTGGCAATTAAAAAATGGCAAGCGGCATGCCCAAATTTGGTAAATGCTTTAAACAAATCACCTCAATTAATGCTGTGCTCATCTATATTTCCTAAATATTACATAAATACAATCCATTCCCTATATGATTAATTATAAGATTATGTAAAAGATGATATGAATATTCATGTATATGTCCTAAAGATTATATTGCATCTGTTATCTGGTTGAAGGCTCAAGAATCATTAAAAATTTGGGGCAATGTCTTGTTCTGCCCACTGGATATTTTGTTGGACCCTTTATATTGTATTGCTCGCCATCTGGAAACAGAAATAAGAAACAGCTCCATGAATTTGTGAAATGCATCTGAGTAGACAGTTGCTTAGAATGAATGACTGGTGTAAGAAATGCTAGCCTTCCTGGGGGTGGACGAAAGAGTTGTCACCACATAAAGGTAGGCCTGTAAAACAAAACTAAAATACAGGAAGATGAAGAATAGGAAATAGGAAATGTAATGCAGTACTTTATAAGTTATAAAAATATATTTTATTAAGTTATATAGAAACTCCTTACTTCATCACCTCTTTGCTGCTCTGCATGCTTGTCTAAATGATAAAACCAATTCCTAAGACATGTCACCTAGATATTCTGTTTGTTTGTTTGTTTGTTGTTTTGGGCCACACCTGGTGGCGCTCAGGGAGTCCTTCTGGTTCTGCACTCAGAAATAGCTCCTGGCATTCTCAGGGGACCATATGGGATGCTGGGGATCAAACCTGGGTTCATCCCAGGTTGGTAGTGTGCAAAGCAAACACCCTACTGCCATGCTATCACTCTGGCCCCTAGATTTTTCTCTTTGAATAAGGGACCTGATAGGGTGCACCAGGCAGAAAACAGAATATATTCTAGTTAGGAGAAAAAATACAGTACATGGTTAAGAAAAATTGGAAGTAATTGGTATTACCAAATATATATTGAGTTTTGGAGAGTGATAAAATATGTAACTGAAAAGCTCCTTCATCAAACTAAAGACTTTAGACTGCAGGCAACAGAAAACTAAACAAAACTGAGACGTAAAAAAAAAGTTAAGCAATGGGAACAAAAGCATTTGCTTGAATGAGGTAAAGATTTACAGTTTTCGAAAGGAAATCCTGGTTATTTAGACTGAAGACCAACTGAACAGACTATTGATAGCCATGTTTTGAAAAAACAAAATCTCACTATTTGACACAACTATTATAATGTCCTCAGCCTATTCTTTAATTAAGTGAAGGTAAAGAATATTAAAAACTAATTGTTTTTGGGGGGGTCTTTCTGGATGTTCAGGGGATACTCCCAGAGGTTCTGTGCTTGGAGTTTGCTTCTGGTGGTGCTTCGCGGAATAAGTGATGTCAGAGATTGAACAAGGGCCTCCCATGTGAAGAAAATATGCTTAGCTGCTTAAGCTATGTCTCTGACACTAAAACCAATTACAAAGCACATTGGCTTCTATTCCATATATAGAAATATGTACTGACTCTTGGTATTCATAACAAAGGAAGACTTTACTGGATGTTATCTTTGTTTAAGTAGCATCATCTTAGTTCCACTGTATTATACTCAGAATTTGACACATCACAGAAACTATTTATGGAGGGGGGGGGAAGTTACCACACCCTTACAATACAAAATGCACAAGTTCCTTTCCTGAACTCTGGCCTGCTCTGCATAGGCTGAAGATTTCTCTCATCTCTAGCAAAGCTATCTCTGAAATACTTCAGAGAGGCCATGAAATTAAGACAGTTAAGTGTGAAGACCGATTCACTTTTTCCATATTTTCCTGTTCCTCACAAGTGAGAATACCACACTGGGCTTCTGAGAAAAAGCTCACAGATTTAGGTTTGAATTATATAAGTAAAAATTTCACATCTTTTCCAATGTCCCATAGAGTCAGCATTTCTCTTACAATCCCTGTTGAAATAAAAATTTTGATTGAAAGAGCTTAAAATTCGTCCATTTATACCTTCAAAATAAAATAGGCAGTTTTGATCATAACTTTATTTTATTTTTATTATCCCTTTAGCTATTTTCCTTTCAGTTCTACCTTTCAGTTCATTTAAACTGAAATACACTTCTATCTTACTTACTTTTTTTGTTTTGTTTTGGGGCCACATCCAGCAGCACTCAGGAGTTACTTCTGGCTCTACACTCAGAAATTGCTCCTGGCAGACTCAGGGGACCTAATGGGATGATGGGGATTGAACTTGGATCTGTCCCAGGTCGTCTTGTGCAAGGCAAACATCCTACTGTTGTGCTATTGTTCCAGCCCCAACATATTTATTATAGAACTAATTCAAAAAAAAAGCAAAAAGTGCCTTAAACATGACTTACCATTGATTGACATATCTCCTTGTTGGTGTTCAATCCTCTATGCATAATAAGACTGATAACAGTTTGCTGTGATCAGATTTTTGGATCCCATCAGTAATTTATCTGCATTTTTGTTCAATAGGCAGTCAGAAAAATCTAAGGAAGTGAAATTTACAAAGCCCTTTTCTCTTCCTCAATGAAGACATCCATCGAGTTGCAAATAAATACTAGCTATTATTTCAATTAATGATTTTATTCCTTTCTATAAAGCAGAAAACACTTTATATATCAAAGAACCTTGTATTGGATGTAGTAGTGGTAGTAGCAGGAGCAGCAAGAGGAGCAGCAGCAGCAACAATAGTAGTAGCAGTAGAAATCGTAGTCATAGTCATAGTAGTAGCCATTGTCGTCATCGTAGTAGTAGTAGTTGTAGTCATAGTAGTCCCTGTCGTTGTCATCATTGTAGTAGTCATAGTCATTCGTAGTCATAGGGTCATTTTCATTGTCATCCTCACAGTAGTAGTAGTAGTAGTCATAGTCTTAGTAGTCACCATTGTCATTGTAGTAGTAGTAGTAGTAGTAGTAGAGGTTGTAGTCATAGTCGTAGTAGTCATCGTCATCGTAGTAGTAGTCATAGTCATAGTCACAGTCTTAGTAGTCATTGTCGTGGTCATTATCATAGTAGTCGTAGTCATAGTCATAGTCTTAGTAGTCACCATTGTCATCGTAGTAGTGTTAGTAGAGGTTATAGTCATAGTCGTAGCAGTCATCGTCATCGTAGTAGTAGTTGTAGTCATAGTCACAGTCTTAGTAGTCATCATTGTCATTGTAGTAGTAGTAGAGGTTGTAGTGATAGTCGTAGCAGTCATTGTCATCGTAGTAGTAGTCATAGTCATAGTCTTAGTAGTCACCATTGTCATCGTAGTAGTGTTAGTAGAGGTTATAGTCATAGTCGTAGCAGTCATCGTCATCGTAGTAGTTGTGGTCATAGTCATAGTCTTAGTAGTCATTGTCGTGGTCATTATCGTAGTAGTAGTCATAGTCTTAGTAGTCACCATTGTCATCTAGTAGTAGTAGTAGTAGTGAGATTGTAGTCATAGTCGTAGCAGTCATCGTCATTGTAGTAGTAGTTGTAGTCATAGTCACAGTCTTTGTAGTCATTGTCGTCATTATTATATTGTAGTAGTAGTAGTCATAGACATAGTCTTAGTAGTCATCATTGTCATTGTAGTAGTAGTAGTAGTAGAGGTTGTAGTCATAGTCGTAGCAGTCATCGACATCATAGTAGTAGTCATAGTCATCGTCATAGTCATAGTAGTCATTGTCGTTGTTATTATATTGTAGTAGTAGTAGTAGTCATAGCCATAGTCTTAGTAGTCATCATTGTCATTGTAGTAGTAGTAGTAGAGGTTGTAGTCATAGTCGTAGTAGTCATCGTCATTGTAGTAGTAGTCGTAGTCATAGTCATAGTCTTCGTAGTCATTGTCGTGGTCATTATCGTAATAATAGTAGTTATAGTCATAGTCTTAGTAGTCACCATTGTCACTATTAGTATTAGTAGTAGATAGAGATTGTAGTCATAGTCATAGCAGTCATCATCATCGTAGTAGTAGTCGTAGTCATAGTCATAGTCTTGGTAGTCATTGTTGTCGTTATTATATTGTAGTAGTAGTTGTAGTCATAGCCATAGTCTAAGTAGCCATCCTTGTCATTGTAGTAGTAGTATTAGAGGTTGTAGTCATAGGCGTAGTGGTCATCATCATCGTAGTAGTCGTAGTTATAGCCATAGTCTTTTTTTTTTTTAAGAGTTCAAAGGTAGTTTATTTATTAAAAATATATATGTATATATGTATATATATTCACTTATAATGAAGATAGTGGTGGTGTTTTTCAAGCCATTGAAAATGTACATTTTATTAAAAACAAGTGGTTGTTGATAATGATTCAGTGGTGCCAAAGGGAGCGTTCCCCATCACAGACTCTGGCCTTATAATATTAAGAAGCTTTACAATTTTAGGAAGCTTTCCATGGTCCTATGGATCATTATATTCAGTAATTGGTAAGAAGAGTCTAAAACATTCCATCAGCTTTCCTCATTTATCATATAGAACTTATTAAATGAAATCTTGGGTTGCATGTAACTTTCATTGTTTTTCTTAACCATTCTTTGGCATTAAATCTAACAACACACTTGACAAGCACATGCAGAGATAGTTGTATTGAGCTACTCACCACAGCAGCCCCTCCAAGAGAATATTAGAAGTAGTAGTTTTTCAGTACAGAAGAGGGAGGTGACTTCAACCCCAAAACTGTGCTTTCTTCTGAATTTATCATTGAAAAACAAATACATCACTAAATAAACAGTGGTCGCTACAATTAATAATCATTGATGAAATCTTAATTTCTAAAAGTTATCAGGAGAGCCACCAGCCACACACATATTAATGCAGGTGTCATCTCGACCCGCAGTGGGCAGCAGAACCCCCCCTATGCTGAATAGCAGAAAGAATGTATGCCAAGAAAGATTTGCTAACCCTGCCCACAAAGGATGGACCTACACTCCACCAGCCACACATACTTCAACACAGATGCCATTCAACACTTATCTGGTGCAGGAACTCACATGGTTTGGAAGTGCACAAAAAATGCTCATCTACGAAAATAAACTGAAACCGCCCCCAAAGGGAAGAGCCAGAAAGTCCAGCTGCTCCACTCTATTCCAGGGCTATGCATAGATCCTAATAAATGAATCCCAGCACAACATGTAGAAAACACCACACTAGGATGGGATGGGTTGGAGGAAAAATCCTCCCCTATGCAATCACAAACTGCAGAGGCGAGAGTATAGCCATAGTCTTAATAGTTATCATCGTCATTGTCATCGTCCTCGTAATAGTAGTAGTAGTAGTAGTAGTAGTAGTAGTAGTAGTAGTAGTAGTAGTAGTAGCAGCAGCATCACCTGGCTACTCTTAGGTGGTATCCAGAAGCTACTCACATGGCCATGCAGGAAGTGAACTTTCCATATGCATAGCATGCACCATTGGACTTTGTCTCTGGCCCTCATTGAAAACTTTTGAGCCTGATGTCTAAAGCTCATGCTTTGCATGCGAGATTCCAGGTGAGATCTTTCTCCAGGTAGGAGAGCATGGGAAAATGATTTGTTACAAAGGAAGTTCTAAATATATTATTATTTCCCTCCTTATTTTATCAGTAAATTAACATATTGCGGTTGTTCTACAAAGTGAAACAGGAATGCCTACGTTAAGTAATCAGGAACAATCCATGGAGAAAAAGCAGTAGGAGCAATTGCCTTTACCCTTATTTGGAACCCAGTACAAATAGCACTGTATGTAGTGGGCATATTTTCTAAAATAGCAACCATTCAGTGTTACCATGGAGAGATCTAAGAAAAAGGTAAAGACATGAATTGCTTTGATTCTTTACAGCAGAGATTAGTAGTTTGGACATCTCCATTTCAAATCAGGACATTTTTTTAGAAGAAGTTTTTGTTGTTTTGTTTTCCTTTTTTTGTTTGTTGGTCACACCTGGTGGTGCTCAGGGATTACTCCTGGCTCTGTGCTCAGAAATCACTTCTGGCAGGCTCAGGGTACCATATGGGAAACTTGGAATTGAACCACTGTCTGTCCTGGGTTGGCTGCATGCAAGGCAAATGCCTTACCATTGTGCTATCTCTCCAGCCCAGAATTAATAAATTTTAATAAAATTTCAGAAGGAAAATCATTGATTGATTCATTCAATGCATTCAATGATTACTACTTAGATCTGAGAACATACCATTCTAAGTATCTCAGAAGAGAACTGATCACTTTTTTTTTGACCTATACCTTGCTTTGCTCAGAACTTACTCTTGCTCTATGATCAGGGATCACTCCTGGCAGTGCCAGGGATCAAATCTGGGTCAGATGTATGCAAGACAAATGTCTTAGATATTCTATTTATCTCTTGGGCTATGAAAACTAGTCATTTTTAAGTAGTTGACCAACTAATGGGAAGAAAGCAATATGAAGGATGACATACACATTACTGTAATTGCAAAAAGTGCTTTGAAAATTCAAAGAAAACTTTATTAAGAAAGCTTAATAGTTGGTTTAGAGAAAATCCTTGAAGGTGGATAGGATTTTGACAGGTGGAGGTAGTAGTAATAGGAAAGAACATTTCACATAGGTGAGTTGAAGAAGTATAGTTTTGGGAAAGAAAGCAGTAGGTTGTGCAGAATATATATTGTGGTGAACAGTGAATTTAGACTAAAAAAATAGAATGAAGCTTGAATTAGAAGGCCTTTAGTTATCATATTAAGAATTTTATGAATAAGGGGATAGAGTTATAGTATAGCAGGTATGGTGCTGGTCTTATACATGGTTAACCCAGATTTGATTCCCCCAGCAACCCATATGATCACCTGGAGTGATTCCTGAGTACAGAGCCTGAAGTAATCTTGAACATCTCCAGGTATGACCCGAAAACAAAAACAAAATTTTATGAATAGGCTGGAGAGATACAAACCAAGAACTTTATCAATGAGATAAGCACATGTTTTGCATCTAGGAGACATCTGACCAGGAGTTTCCCCAAGCACTGAAGTGAGAATAATTCCTTCACATTGTTGGATGTGGCTTCCCAAAATTTAAGATTAATGGACAACTCACTAGATCTTACTGTCTATATTTAAGATACTTATGAAGTTAATCTTTGTAATTGAAAGGTAGGATAGGAACTGAGAGATAGTACAACTTGCAGGGCACTTGTCTTGAATGAAATAGACCTGGATTTGATACCTGGCACCCCATATAGTCCTCCAATCCTTGCTAGGAGTGAACCCTAAGTGCAGAGCCAGAAGTAAGTCCTGACCACTGCTGGGTGTGGACAGCCATCTAGAAAAGGTTAAAGTAAAATGGAAATAAGTTGAGAAAACTAATTACTACAAAACTATTTCTTAATACTTGATAGTATTAGAAAGTTACCAAGAATGTTAATTTTGTGCTAAGGCAGAAGGATGAAATAACCCTTGTAGATAGAACAAAGTGTTAATTCATTCATTCACGCACTCATTCAGATATATGGATATGACATTAAAAAAAATCTGGAATTGAGCCTCAGTTGAAACTTATAAAATGGTTGTAGGGGTTAAGTATGCAAATAATTATGCAGAACATAGCATATTTCTTTACCTTCTCTTAAATCTATTTAATGTTACCCTGAATTGCTATACCAGTCATGTTTTCAGAAAATGAAATTTAATTCTTTTGGTATTTCCTTCTCTTAAGTCTTTCAATTATATGAGGGTAAAGTTCCCTATCGAAGTTTTAGCAAGTGCTAAAGCATCAAGGAGATTACTCTGATCATTGACCTACCCATGAAATACTTGTGTCCCAGTAAGCACAGCAAGAGCTTGCTATATTAAGTGTCTTTTGTGAAGTCAGGATTCTTTCAACTAGAGTTCGATTTCTTCAAATCATCTATTGACTGTCCTGTTCTAGGTCATGCTGTTAGTCCAGGACACTGAAATGGATATGGATTCTTATTACTCTTTGACAGAACACACCCTCCAATCTCTGTATAATCTGGGTAAAATTTCACCCACTCCTCTTGTTGATCTGGAAGACATTTCTCTTTATACTTTCCTCACTATGACATTTGGATTAATCTAAAAGGAAAGTCAGAGTTTAAAATCTAAATTTGCATGAATCCTTGCTCTAAGAAAGATTATTTTAACATACATTAAAATTTTTTAAATTAATATCTTTATTTAAACACTTTGATTACAAATATGATTGTAGTTGGGTTTCAGTCATGTAAAGAACACCCCCCATTCACTAGTGCAACATTTCCATCACCAATGCCCCAAATCTCCATCCTCCCCACCCCACCCTCGCCTGTACTCCAGACAGGCTTTCTACTTCCCTCATTCATTCACATTGTTATGATAGTTGTCAGTGTAGTTATTTCTCTAACTGCACTCATCACTCTTTGTGGTGAGCTGGACCTTCCAGCCCTCCTCTCTTTGTCTCTGAGGATTATTGCCAAAATGTATTTTATTTTTCTTAAAGCACATAAATGAGTGAGACTATTCTGTGTCTATCTTGCTCCCTCTGACTTATTTCACTCAGCATAATAGAATCCATGTACATCCATGTATAGGAAAATTTCATGACTTCATCTCTCCTGATGTCTAAACAACCTGGGTACTTGATAACCCGGAAGACTCTTATTTGTGATTTTATGATAAATTCTATTGTGGCCAATGAGGTAATATAGTGGTTACACTGCTTTTTCTTCCTATGATCAATTTTGCTTCCATCTCAAGCACCACATATGGTTCTCTCATTCCTTCAGGAATGTTCCCTGAGTACAGAGCTAGGAGTAAACCCTTCCCTGACAGCTGTGTGCTCTGACACAGCTGGGTGTGGTCCAAATAACCCAGTTTCCCAAAGATGGATTCTGTTGATAATCAGAATACTACAACTCACATTTGAATTGGAAGTCTTTTTATTATTATTATTGTTGTTGTTGTTATTGTTGTTGTTGTTTGTTTTGGTTTTGGCTTGCACCAAAAAGATGTCAAGGGTTTCTCCTTGGCTCTACACTCAGGAAACACTTCTGGTGTGCTTAGGGAACCATTTAGGGTGTAGGGGATCAAATTCAGGATTTCTGTTCAAGGTAAGAAAGAACCTTATACATGCTGTACTATGGAAGTCTGTTTTTAAAAGTGTTTTAAAACATTGTGTGATTAATTAACTAATGGATATCATAAGGATTTATGACTACTCATTAATTTTAATTTTACTTGAGGTACCATGATTTATGATATGGTTGATGATAGGGTTTCATGCATGTAACATTACAGCACCACACCCTCCTCCAGAGTCAACCAGTGTCTCAGTGTCACCACCTTACAATGTCTCTCACCCTTTTATGCTGTAGTAAATTTAGTTCAGTAGACCAGTTCTTATGCTGTTCCTTGCTTTAGGGAATTTGTATTTCTTTTCCTTACCATGTTTCTTTATATCTCACTTATGTGAAAGATCATTTTGTATCTACCGCTGTCCTTCTGATTAACTTCACTCGTCATAATACTCTCCTGACCCCTCCACTCAGCAGAAAATTTCATAATTTTATATTTTCTTAAAGCCAAGTACCATTTTATTGTGTACAGATGCAATTGTTTGTTTATCCAGTTTTGTATTCTTGGATTGTTTCCAGATTGGGCAATTGTGAGTAGTTTTGCAATAAACAGAAGTATACAAATGCTTTTTCAGAATAAAGTTTTTGAGCCTTTGGGTCCCAGAAGTGGAGCTTCTGGGTTGTATGAAATCTTGATTCTTAGATTCCTGTTTGTTTATTTTTAAGTATCTATGTTGTTCTCCAAAGAGGTTGAACCATGTAACACTTTATTCAGCAGTGGATGAAGGTTCCCGTTCCCCCCATTTCCATGCCAATTCTGGTTTTTTTTTTTTTTTATTGTATTCCAGTCTCTCTGGGCAATGCATCTATATTTTAATTTACATTTACTTCATAACAGGATGATGCAGTGCTCTTTTGGGGGCATACCTGGCAGGGCTCAGGGGTTACTCCTAGCTCTGCGCTTAAAAATTGCTTCTGGTAGGCTCAGATGATCATATGAGATTTGGGGAATCGAACCTGGTTCGTCCCAGGTCAGCCCCCTGCAAGGCAAAAGCCCTCCCAACTGTGCAACTGCTCTGGACCCACTGCCCCTATGCTGAGCATTTCTTTATATATCTACTAGTTGTCTTTGAGAATGTGTCTGCTTATACTCAACATTTTTTATGGGGTTATTTGCTTTTTGTTAAGTTTTCCCAGTGCTTTATGTATTTTTTTAAAATGTTATTTATTTTTGTTGATTGGGGTATTGTGATTTATAATATTGTCCACCTTAACAATCTTGCCCCCCCCCAAATCTCAATTTTGTGGATCAATTTTCTCATAGTATTGCCATTGGCTCTTTGTTTCTACTTTTCTGTGTATTTTTTTTCTTTTTTTCTTTTTAATTATGAGAACAAGGGTGTAAAGAAAGAGGACAAGGTAAAGTTACAGTGGAAGGACAATCACCCATAACATAATTCTCAGAAGTCCCCTTGCTGATATCTTAACTTTGAAATTTCAGCCAAAGAACATTAAGATAAATAAGACAGAATCCATGTACAATTACTTTGTCCCTCAAGTCCCCAGATTGTAACACATTATAATATTTCTTAACAGTACACAAAGCAATCTAAAGCCATAAACTTACGTAACTCCTTAAACATTACAGGCATAGTATTTTCTTACATTTCCATATACATGCATATTAGCTTACGTTAACCTCAAATTTTAAGTGAGTTCTTTTTAAGGATTAGAGTCAAAGGAGTACAGTAAAAATGGTGTTAGAGTGGCAATTGTTGTTTGCATAGGCCCACCAAAATATGAGGGACATGGAAAGAAATAACCTTGGCCTAAGTACAAAGAGACCCGACCCCTGAAGTTTCCTGGCACAAGACCAAGTCTAGGCTCCAGGCAAGCTAGATCGTCCAATCCAATACATTGTCTGTAGTGCCATCACACTTTTATTTTTCACACAGTCTCTGTTGTTGGTATCATGTTTCTGTATTAAAGATCCTGGAATCTGCATATCTTACATTGAAGTCAGGATGTGGAGCATCCTCTCCTTTCACCTCACAATCAAAGGGCAATGCAGGGAGCCCTGTCCTGTAAGCAGGTCGTTGTTGTTGTTAAGTCTTCTCAGTGTTAAGGGAAGTCTCTTTTGAGCAGGTCAAAGTCTGAGCAGTGTAGGTCTTCTGTGGTAGAGGATTGCTTCCAGGTGATGTTATAGACCAGCCTGGATGTTTCGTGGATGGCTTCCCTGGTTCAGGGGAGAATGGATTATGCCCTTTCTTCTGAGGTCTGTGCCAGGTCGTTATGTCAATGTTCAGGGTGTAAGGTCCCTCTGCACTACAAGATTTGTGTGTTCCAATCTCTATTAGATAGGATCTTATTTGTATGTATAGTATTTTCCCATTTTAATGTGCCTATGCAAATAAGAAGCAATGCCACGTGGTGTTATTGGCGCATATGGGGGCCATAAGAACAATTCCAATGATTCCCATGACATGGTTCAATCATAAGCATTAAACTGGGGGACTCTTCCACCAAAATTCCTTGTTAAACAGCTCAAAAAGAGAAGATAAAAAGTGGTTAGAATCATCACTGTATAAGACAAAATTTAGTAAGAATTATAGCTGTCCGAAAAAAACCACAAAATATTCTAAAGAAATACGTGTCCATTTTATGTATCTTGAAACAGTTAGGGGTTGTCACACACAATGCACAGCTTTGGACTGTGATTAGGATTGTACACTACTGAAGTTAAAAAGAGTAATGTAGGTTAGTGATGTTTGAGAGGGGGTTAGAGAGTTAAGGAGTAAAAAAGAGCTTTGTATGGGTGTGGGAAAGGGCAGAATACAAAATGAACATTCTGTATATGCAAAACATAACATAAGAATAAGGAATATTCTGAATATATGAAGTACATGAAGTACGCGCGGGGGCGTGAGCCCCCGCGCGGTTCTGTAGTTTTTGGATGCCTAGGGAGGAATTTCTCACCCCCGACCCCCGGGGCCCGATTAACCAGGCGTGGCCCTGAAGACCGGCCTGGTGTGGGGGGAATCTTGTTCACCTGGACCAAGTGGTCAGTCCAGGGGTCCTATGGCTAGCTGTCCTGCCCAGAGCCCCCAACATACCAGGCAAAGACACCCAGAAATCCTGGCATGCGGAGTGCTCTGAGCCCAGCCGAGCCTCTGTAGTTTTTGGATGCCTAGGGAGGAATTTCTCCTTTCCTGTGTATTTTTAAGTCTCACGTATGAGAGAGATCATTCTGTACCTTAGCCCTTTCCTTCTGACTTCACTTGACATAAAATCTTCTAGTTCCATGCATGCTGAGACAAATTGCATGATTCTGTTATGTTACAGGTCCATAGCATTCCACTGTGTATATATAATACAACATTTCTATTCATTAATCTCTCATAGAGCATTTCTGTTGTTTTCATATCTTGGCTATCATACTTTTATATATTTTGGATATTGATCCTTTTTTGGATCTGTGGTGGGCAAATATTTTCTCCCAGTCTGTGGGTTTTTCTGACTTCTTATAGATTTCAACTAGCACAGAAAAATAAAAGTTTTGGCATAGGCATAACTGGTTTTAATTTTACATTCTTGCATTTCTCATCTGCTTTAAGTTTCTCTGTAATCATATTTTATTTCTTTGCATGGTTTTAGTAATTTGAACAATTATTTACAATGCTGCTATTATGGTAGTGGAACCTAATACTTATTTGGGACATTGGTATTTTCCATTACTCTGAGTCTCTTGGAAATTCTGTCCTGGTCCAGAATGAGGTCTTAGAAACTCTGTCAAACAGTGGATACAAAGAGGTTGTGGTTCTAAAAGATACTTCCGAGGCCCTGAAATTAGAGAGCTAGATAGATATGCGTATCTCAGAAGATCCCAATTAAGATATTTCTGAGGTCTTGGCTCAAATCTAGTTTTCTACAGCCATTTTGAAGTATTATTGATAGGATTCACTGTTGAGTGATTTTTATTTACTTGTAGTATTTTCTTTTCTTTCTTTTTTTTTTTTATCTTTCATTGAGTTTTTAAAAAATATAATTTAGAATAGTTCAATTTGGTTTCCAAAGTGTATTTCCAGACTACAGGTAAATTACAGGATTAGAATGATTGAGAAATTTGTTAGGAACAAAAACATTTGGGAGCCTACCCCAAATTAATTAAAAAAACAAACAAACAATTTAGACTCTGGATCTCAACAACCTGTAGTATAACAAGCCCCCTAGGTATTCTAAGCCACATCAAAATTTGAGAAATGACATTTAAATACAACATAATTATCTTGTAGGAATTTGAATGTTTCACGTTTAGGCATATGGGCTATCCTGAAGATGAAATTCAGAACTCAGAATTTATTCCTTGGCCACATTTCTCACAAGATCAAATTAGTGACGTTTAGTGTTTTTTTGTAACTGGTAAATTTCCTATTCAGGAGAATTTCAGGTGAACTGATGGGATTGTTCTAGAACCAAGGGTAGGTGCATCACAACAGTATTCTGTATAATATACTTTAGTTCATCCTTTACTCAGTTGGTTGATCTGGTCTTTCCTATTGCCAGCGTGTCTACTTCTACAAAAGAGTGAGTGATCTTTCTCTTCAACCCACCTTAAGGAGAAAATAATTCCAAGAGCCAAAGGAAGTTGTTTGCCTCTTTGAAGTATTTACACAATAGTATATCTCTTCCATGCAGATGCCATATTTACTAAGAGTTTGAGCAACCATTTCATCTGCTAAGTCAGTTAGCTTCTTATGAATCATGCCTTAACTATGCTTGTAGATTTATTCATTTACTGACATCAGTTTGGGTATTCCCATCGAATCTATGGTTCCACAATCCTCAGCATGTTTATTGAAGCCTTGCTGAGCTAAACAAAGGTGCCAATAAAGATCTGGTTGCGGTAGATAAATCGCAGCACCATTGTTCTTCTGATGCTGATGACAAAAGCCAAGTAGGCTCTGCAAAAATCATAAAAGTTGACAGTTTATTTCACCATCCTCTCCATTTTTAATCTCTATTCTGTAAATAGTCTACATATATGATAGTGTTTAGCTTTTTTTTTTAGAAAAGAGTCTTCCTCACCTTTCAAGCATCTTTTGGGCACTTTTTTTCTCAAGCCTTTAATCTTCAGCTCTGTGGAATTCTTTCTTTTTCTTCAGTGTTTCTGGCACATCAGGCAGGACCCTTCTTTTTCTTGTGTTCTGTCCTCTCCAAGATCCTAATCAGAAAAGGGGAGAGTAGGTTGTATTTCTTAGAGAGAGCAGCAGGCCCAGGCCCTTTGGACTCTTGCTCACAGAAATCTTTTGTCCTAATGTTTGTTCTCGAACTGCAATCTACCTGACTACCTCCAATGTCTACATTACCCTCCAATGTCTACATTCTTTAAAAAGTCCATTTTCTTATCTATTATCTTAAATTTTTTTGGTTAACCAGATGCATCGTCCAGGACCTATGCAGGACACTCTCCCACAGTACCACTTCATATCCTAACAAGAACAACAAAAGGCAAATCATCCAGAAGTTCTGATGCCACTGTCCTACCCCAACGTCCAGGACATTAATTATTTGACAGTCTAAAGGGAGTCTGAACAATCTGTCCTTTCTTGTCCTAAATTTTATTCCTCTTCCTTTTGGCCCCTGCAAGCCTGAGCCCTTTAATTCAGCCCTTTAATCCATCTGTAGAGGACGTAGAGGAGAGGTAAAGATGCAAAATCCAGGGCACCAATCATTTGATTGGTGGAGAGGGACTCTGAACAATCTGCCCTTTCTTGTCCCAAACTTCATTCCTTCTTCCCCCTTGGTCTCTGCAATCCTGAGAACTCTTTCATCCAGAGCTACAGATGATGGAAAGGGGAGATAGAGATGCAAAATCCAGAATTTGACCTTTTTTGAGTTAAATTTAATTTCCTCTCTCCACTGGGCCTCTGCACTTCAGAGAACCCTTTACTCCAGAGCTATAGAGGATGAAGAGGGGAGGTAGGGGTACAAAATCCAGGGCACCAGTCATTTGATTGGTGGAATATGTCCTTTCTTGTCCTAAACTTTATTCCCTCTTCCCCCATAGCCTCTGCACTTCTGAGAACCCTTTAATCTAGGGGAGCAAGGGATGCAAAATCCAGAATCTGCCCTTTCTTGTCCTAAGGCTTACTCTCTCTTCCCCCTTAGCCTCTGCAATTCTGAGAACCCTTTCATCCAGAGCTACAGAGGATGCAAAGGGAGAAAGGGATGCAAAAATCCAGAATCTGCCCTTTTTTGTCCTAAATTTAATTCTGTCTTCCCCTTGGCCTCTGCACTTCTGAGAACCCTTTCATCCAGAGCAAAGTGGAGAAAGGGATGCAAAATCCAGAATCTGCCCTTTTTTTTGTCCTAAATCCAATTCCCTCTTCCCCTAGGCCTCTGCACTGCTGAGCCCTTTAATTCTGAGCTGCAAAGGATGCAGAGGGAGGTAGGGATTGGATGCAGGGAGGGTGTGCAGCGGTATCTAGTGGCTGGTGGTTCAGCTTGCAAAAGTCCAAATAGGAGGACGTGGCACAATCCTAGGAGGCCTGAGGAAGGAGCATGCGCAGAGCGGCGGCGAGGGGGCCTTGTGGACTACAACTCCCAGCAGCCCTAGCGGCGCAGGCCCCTCCGCCATCTTGAAATCTGAGCTGACTGCCAGCTAGCTACTTCTTAGGGCTGGAGCTGAGCTGTTTGCTAGAGGACTTTCTCAGCCGTGGACTCAAGAAGCAGCTGCAAAGGGGGATTCTAGCAAGATCTGAGCTTGGCTTTCCTCTCAGCATCCCCCCCGCAGGTGTCTTTTTATGCTGATAAGTCCTGAGAACCCTGAGATTGCAAAGGTTTGAGGAGCAGCTTTGCAATTCTTTTTGCAACCAACCTCCTTTGCAGCTTTTTTGCACCCAACCTGGTGGTCTTGCCATGCCCAAGCCACCCAATCTGAAGAAGATTTGCAAGTGAGGCCCAATGGGGGACAGATCTCTCAGCGCCTCAGGGAAGTTCTGTCAGAGCTTGCTGTGAGGGAAAAAGAAGATGAAGGAGATTTGCTGCTGAAGCTACGGGTGACTGACGCCTCACTGTCCTCTGCAAGTTCTGTCATTGCTGCTGTGAGGAAAACATTGGATGAAGGAGATTTGCAAGGGAGGCCCTGCTTGGTGACTGACCATCCAGCCTCACTGCCCCTGGAAATTCTGTCAGAGCTGCTGTGAGGAACAAATAGGATGAAGGAGATTTGCAAGTGAGGCTTTGCTTGGTGCCTGACCCCCTGGAAATTCTGTCAGAACTGCTGTGAGGGGAAAAGAAAATGAAGATTTACAGGTGAGCCCTGAGAGTGAAAGATGTCTCACTGATCCCTGGAAGTTCTGTCAGAGCTGCTGTGAGGACAAAAAAAAAAAAAAAAAGGAGGAGGGAGATTTGCAAGTGAGGCCTTGCCTGGTGACTGACCCCTCTGCCTCACTGTCCCCCCCTGGAAATTCTGTCAGATCTGCTGTGAGAGGGAACAAAAAGGATGAAGGAGATTTGCAAGTGAGGCCTTGCTGGATGACTGACACCTCATCACCCCCCTGGAAGTTCTGCCAGAGCTGCTGTGAGGAAACAAAAGGATGAAGGAGATTTGCAGGTGACTGAGGTCTCAGCTTCACTGCCCACCCCTGGAAATTCTGTCAGAGCTGCAGTGAGGAAAACAACAACAACAACAACAACAAAGATGAAGGAGATCTGCAGGATCTGTGCCCGAGAACTGTGTGGCAACCAGAGGCGATGGATTTTCCACACAGCCTCCAAACTCAATCTGCAGGTCTTGCTGTCCCATGTCCTGGGGAAAGACATCCCCAGAGATGGCAAGGGAGAGTTTGCCTGCAGCAAATGCGCCTTCATGCTGGATCGCATCTATAGATTTGACACTGTGATTGCCCGCATTGAGGCCCTGTCCATCGAGCGCCTGCAGAAGCTGCTGTTGGAGAAGGATCGCCTCAAATTCTGCATCGCCAGCATGTACAAGAAGAACAACCATCAGGAAGGGTCTGGCCCAGAGAGCAAGACAGGCAGTGGGACTGTGGATATCTCAGGCCTACCTGATGTGAGATACTCTGCCCTGCTCCAGGAAGATTTTGCATATTCGGGGTTCGAGTGCTGGGTGGAAAATGAGGATCAGGTGCAGGAGTTGCATAGCTGCCATGCTGCAGAAGGCCCTGCCAGCCGACCCAGGAGATGCCGTGGTTGTGCAGCTCTGCGGGTGGCAGATTCTGACTATGAAGCCATTTGCAAAGTACCCCGCAAAGTGGCCAGGAGTATTTCGGGGGCCCCTTCTAGCAGATGGTCTACCAGCATTTGCACAGAGGAGCCAGCTCTGTCTGAGGTTGGGCCAGCCGATCTGCCCGGCACAAAGGTCCCCCAAGATGGAGAGAGCATGGAGGAAGGGACCCCAGGATCCTCTGTGGAATCTCTGGATGCAAGTGTCCAGGCTAGTCCCCCACGACCAAAGGAGGAAGATACCGTGCAGGAGAGAAGTGCAAAGGAACTGGCCAAGTGTGACTGTTGTTCTGAGGAGCAGGCAACCCAACATATGTGCAACCACAAGCTGGAGATGGCTCTTAGCATGATTAAAGGGCTGGATTATAAACCCATCCAGAGCCCCCGAGGAAGCAGACTTCCTATACCTGTCAAATCCAACATACTTAGAGTCAGGCCTGGCCATAGTATGACCGATGGAGTCCATTCCAGTTTCCTTCACAGGTCTTTGAAGTCCTTAGACAAGTCACCTGTCAGTTACACCTTGGACATGTCAGATCTGCAAGAGCTCTGGGATGATCTCTGTGAAGAATATTTGCCACTTCGGTTCCAGGTATACCAAAATGGTTCCAGGTAGACAAAAAAAACTACGTAGTGCCTTTCTGATTGTGGCTAGCAGGAACTCAGCCCTCACTTGATTGCTGTTTAGGTAAATTTAAGTAATATTTTAGATACTAAAAAAAAATTGAACTTGTTTTTGCCTCATCTATTGCTTATGTTTCATTTAGTAACTGTGAATCCTACTAAAATAATTTCCTTTTTGCAATCTCTTTTATAATATTATTTATTGGCTTTTGAAAGACTGACAGTAAAAAATAAAAAAAAGAAAAGAAAGACTGACAGTAAAACAAAAAGAAAAGATTCCTAACCCACTTTCACTCAGTAAAGACATAGGTAAGATGATATCCTTTAAAACTTAAAATTTATTTTATTTCTGGCACATAAACTCTTTTCTCTTTCCCTTCTCTCCTATTTTCTATATTGTTTATTTTTATACTTCCTTTTATCCTGTAAGGGATTTAGTTTGCTCATTCTCTAGTGCTCACCTGAGAGCTTTGAGTAAGTAATTCATCCCTAGGCATGTCTCCACTAATGAAAGCCTAGGCTAAAAGATTAGGAAAATCCTAATATGACATTTTATCCTAATTATCCTAATTTTATCCTAGTTATCACATTTTGGCAAGATTTATTATCAAATAGATCATTTGGGAACTAGTGACGATTTGTTTTTAAAAAGCTTGGTATTTAGGTGTTGGAAGACAACAGCTTTAGAGCCCCAAATTTTTCTACAGAGAAGTACTATTAATTATTTGATATGTTTGACATTGAGTAGGCATTACCTATTATTAATTATTAATATTATTTTTGCATGCTGTGAGAATTATACTGTTATTAATCTGGGAATATTTTGGAAATACTGCACTCATCTTAGTTCCTATTATACAACTCTACCCATTTGATTTCATAGTAGCTTTTTACATTCAGGTATACAATTTTGTATTCTGTTTTTTTTTTTCCTAGCAAATGCTATTTGGTTTCTGTAATAACATTCATGCTAGCTTCTAGTTTTCTTAGTGGAATACTAGGCATGTTCTATTCTAAAGAATAAAGATTCTTTAGTGGATCATGCAAAAGAGAACTGTGTAAAACGTGCTTCTGGGAACCTAGCTTATTGGTCTAAATAATTCCAGAAGCTTAGAGGTTGATAACAAATTTAATCATCACTTAAAATACTTGCTACAAAATATATATATAGTACAAAGTTATAGGTAACATTTGCATCACAGGGAGAGCAGCAGGAAGTGGGAGAAATTCTTTTGAATTTACTCTGAGTTTTCAGAAATAGTGTAGAGAAGTGTTATCAAAAGTATAAATCACACAAAAATTTTAAAATACGTTTTCATTTGTATAAATGTTAAATATTAATTTGCTTAACAGTTGTATATATGTGTATATATGTGTATACATACATATAATATATACATATATATATATACATAGGTTTTAGTTTCTTATTCTTTTAATGGGGCATCAAAGCTAAATTTGGATATCACCGTATGTTTTGACTAGACATAAATGTCACAAATTAAACTTGGTGTTTTCATAAGCACTGAAAGGAATCCAGGCAGGCAGGATGGAAAATAGTCTTTCCCTGCTCTAAAATGTGTCCAATATTGCAAAAAGATGAAAACCTAGAAAATTTTAAACAAAACAGGAGTCTTTTATATTTAATTAAAGATATACTGTTTTTGGAGCTTAAGGCATTACATTTTAGAGTTGGGAAGGGTCTTATTATTTTAAAATTAAATGTTTTTTTAACCATATCAGAAGCTCCTACTGGTTTAGTGCTTAGAGATCATTCCCAGCAGTGTTCTGGAGACCATGTTCTGATGAGGATTGAAGCCAGATTTCTTACATGCAAAAATATGCATTCCCAGCTTTTTGAGCTATTTTGTTTCCCTAGAAATCATCCTTTCCATTTATGTATAAGAGAAAGCTTATGATCTAAATAACCTAGGCCAGGCAGAGCCAAAGATTTCTAACAATTATTAGTCTTTTTAGCAGGATTCTGTAGTGAATCTGTGAAGAAATTGCCACCCTAATTGTTGCCTTACATTTAAATTATTGTAATTTTACCTTTAGATATAGTCCTTTTACTTCATTAAATTTGGACATTAGAAAAATAGACCCTTAAAACATCAGCAGAAATAACCAACCTGCTGACATCAGGAATACATTTTTTTCTGCTTTTGAAATAATAAAAATATTGGATAATTTTATTTAAAAACTATTTTAAACTGCAAAGTAACATTTGACTCAAAGAATCATGGTGTTTAATTATGGTATCATTTGCCCCTAGTAATAAAATATGTGATGAAAAAAAATTAAAGATAAATTTGACTCATAGAATTTTTGAATTTTAAAAAATATTTGGAATCTCTGATCTATTGTTTATGTCAAGTTGCCTTTTAAGCCTCCTTAAGGCTTGTTTTCCTTTATGGCCCAAACTAAATGTTTATTTGAGTAAATATGGAAATAATAGAAATAAATGTAAATTTTCTTGATAGATTTTTTTATAGTTTGTAGAAAAAAAATGAAAGACAATAAAATTCTTTTATTGAAATATGAAAAAGGCTCTTAGCTTGTTAAAGAAGGGTCAGTAAGATTCCTTTGTTTAATCTTCTTTGTTTCTCCTTTACATTGTTAAATATCTATTCTACTAGCATTAGTTTTTTAAATTTATCTGTCCTTTTTTTTTATTAACAAACACCACTAATACAACCACTAATAGCATAATTGTAATATTATTTATGCAGATTGATTTATTTTCCCTCCTAGAATTTATACCTAAAGAACCAAGGCTGTTCTTATATTGAAAGACTTGGCACCTCAACACCTTTAGCTGTTAATTTTCTTTTTTATTATTTTGTCCAGCACTAGAAAAACTCAGATAAATTGGGGTCTGGGCCCTTAGTCAGTATCAGTTATGGTTCATGTGCAATTTTCCTTTCTACCTAAATTTAAAGAGCAGGAGAGGTTGGCTCCAAGCTTGTAGTTCTTCTGTGTGTGTGTGGTAAATTTGCCACTCTCCTCATTGAGCCAGAAAATTCAGTTCAGGCCCTTTGGAAGATTAAGGGATTAGATGCTGGTCACAGATTAGGCTTTTAATTTTATTCTTCTTTTGGGGTGTCTTCTATTATTAAGAATAGAATAGACTGGCTTAAGTGAGGGTACAGTGGGTAATGCACTTGCTTTGCATGCAATTTCACAAGCCCTGCTAGGAGTGGTCCCTCACTATTGAGCTAGGACTAAGATCTAAGCCCCACCTAGTGTGACCCCCCAAAACAAACCAAATAAAGAACAGGCTAGATAATTGTAGCTGTTTGAGGCCTGTGACTTAAATTATGAGGCCTAGCAGAGTGCCCCTCTTCCAAGATCTAAATCATTGTCTTTTAGTTTCAAGGTCTTACATATGAGAAATTAGTCTTACAAGTTTAATTCTTTTTTTTTTCCCTGTGGCTTTTATTCTATCAAAAGTCAATTAAAAAAAAATTTGGGAGGCCACACCCTGTGATGCTCAGGGGTTACTCCTGGCTATGAGCTCAGAAATTTCTCCTTGCTTGGGGGAACCATATGGGATGCCTGGGATCAAACCAAGGTTCATCCTGAATTGGCTGCCTGTAGGGCAAATGACCTGCTGCTGTACTATTGCTCCGGCCCTATAAAGTCAATTAAAATTTTTATAATTGTGACATAATTTTAGTAGCTGATAGTCTTGAGCAGGACACTGCTTCTATTAACTCAAGTAGTAATAATTTCTGCCTGTGTGAAATCTTCAGAGAAGCATTTGGTCTGTGAATCCAATACTTCCTAGGAATTCATTTTGAATTGTAGACTCAGTGAAGCTTTGCTGAGTGTTCTTTTGGCAGGTAGCTATCTGAAAGGACATTTTTCCGAGATGTAAAATAATAAGGAACAAACACTTCACAACTTTTAGGTAAACCATAGATACACAGTACTAGTTTGTAAGTTATCTAGCATGCCTAAGAATGCTAAGATAGTTTTATATGAGATGTTGATTATAATAGTGTCTTATTGCATTTTTTGTCTCAACTCCCCTTGTTGCATTTTTTTGATTTTAAGATGATCCTGAATTACCTATTTGCATTTGGGCCTTATTTTTAAGAGAGTGAAGAATAAGGATTATACTAAGATTAGGTGACAGATTTGATTTTGTTTTCATTATTTTTGTTCACTCATTGAACAAAAGTTTTGGTCCTTACAATATTTCAGACTTATGGCAGGTTTCTGGAGAGAAAAGTAAAATCACCAGCGCTAGTGCATTTGGTTTTATTGGATGTTTTTGGATCTTGTGGTTTGACAATTGATTAACTCTAACGTGTTATAACTCTAATTATTTTCTATTTAAAGTTGATAGTATCACCATTTGATTTTCTGCTTGCAACTTAAAGCTATTCTCTTTCATCTGCTTCTTAAAAATTTAAATTTTTGTTGTTTTATTTTTTTGCCACACCCAGCAGTGAAAAATGCATCTAGGTAGCCACTTCTGTCTTTTCTCTTTTACAAATTTCTGTTTATCTTGGTCCATTCCGTGACCTTTTTCCTCTCCCAAATTGTTCTCCTATAGTTTTTTGCTGCACTTATTCCAGTTAAATATCCATTTAAATTCTGTCTTGTCTGTTCATAACTCCTTTAGAGTGGTTTTGACACTTTATCATGGTTTGTATTTGGTATTTTCTTTATATAACTGTAACTCCCAACTTCAGACCCCACAAGACTTTTGATGTTATGGCACTTAATAGGTGTTAGAAAAATTGGTAAACAGCACTGCAGAAATAGACTTTCCTTTTAAAATCCTTTTAATTTTCTATTAGCTGGTGGTGGGAAGAATATATGGTAAGATCGAATGACATTACCTAGAAATTGGTAATCAGAGTTTGGAAAAGAGTGGAAAGGAAAAAATGAATAGCAATTGCTTTTATTCCTCTCATGTAATAGACATTTATGATTTGTAATTGGAATGGATTCAGGGTCGGGAGTGATGCCTTCTTCAGGTTTTATTTTATTACCCTGATATATAATAATAGTTACTTATATCTTATTAAATTTATCTTGGTGTGATTTATTGCTTATATGTAAACAATGCATTTTTTTGACTTGAATCTTTTTGAGTAGTTGCCATTCCTATAAAGCAATCTTCCCAGATCACTGTGATAATTTCTTCCTACATCACTGAATTTTTTTTGAGCCACTAAATTATAATTTGAATTGTTTATTAACTTTTGTTTTACTTTTTATTTTAATTTACCTCTTTGATTTCAAAGTTATAGAAAAATCTCATAGAACTGCCAGATTCACTAGTTGCTGATATTTTATTATGTTTGTTTTGTTATTTCAATTATGCCATTCCATACAAATTTTGCTTTATTCCTGGGATCAGAGTGATTGTTCAGCAGGTAGGTATTTGCCTTGTGTAGGGTTGATCTGGGTTACATCACCACCATCCCATATAGTCCTCTGAGCATCATTAGGAGTAATGAATCTATATGTCTTCGAGTAATTCCTGAATATCTCTGGGTATGGTCCAAAAGCAACAACAACAAAAAATGGCATTTGACTTTTATTTTAAAATTAAATGAGGATTAGTGATAGTAATATACATGACAATACCAAATACTGAGTGTGCATTTCCTAAAGACAATTTTTTTTACATCTATACAACATTTAATATGGATAAAATATTACATCTAAACTAGCATATAGTCCATATTTTCAATCTGCCAATTTTTCCAATGTTGTAAAAAGACATTTTATGAGAAAGATAACTGGAATTATTTTTTCTCTTTGTTTGGGTTAGTTCGAATTTTGTGATTGAAAGTAGTATTTTTGATATTTTGATATTTGATCATTAAAGCTGTTTTCTTTTTTAATCCTCACCTTTTTTTAAATTCTGAAAAATTTATTTCAATTGAATATGTAATGCTTGTATGAGTTCATAAAGTTTACCCTGTAAATTTGTTGGAGGGGAGAAAGGAAGTATAGAAAAGATGGAAGTGATTCAGTACCCTAATCAGTAACTGGACTATCTTTATGAATTCATGCTGATAATCTTAGCAGCAACTTTGGTTTCCTAAGTCTCTTGCAAAAAATGCCAGAGACATTGAAAACGAAATAGAAATTTATTGTTGGCTATAGTCAGCTCAGTTAGCTTGTCTTGATGTTTTTTCCTAGCCCATGAATGAAGATTTATTCAAGCAACAAAAACTGAATGAAAATGAGACTCTTTCAGTACAACCATCTATACCTGATGCTCACTTGGCAGAACTTGAAGAAAAAATTCAACAAACAGAAGTCACCAACAAGGTATGATCAATATTGACTCCCATATTTACCCTCCCCCAAAAATGTTTCTTAAAGAAGTACCTGGTTCTAGCTTAAGTCTGTTAAACTCTGAATAAGATCTGAGAGATGGATACTGTCCTCTAGGAGATATTTGAGTACTAAGGCTGGAGAGAGAGAGTTCAAGGTACTTGAGTAAATGACTGATATGTGCAGTATCTAGCTTCAAACAGTCCTTGAACACTTCCAATTGTGGTTCTGTTGGCTCATAACACCAATGAGGCCTGTACTAGCAGTTTATGTTGACTTAAGCCAAACCCTCAGCAAACTGACTCTCTTTGAGTCCAGTTACTATTGGGACTGGCTCTGAGGGCACTGTACACAAGTATAGTTCTGGATTTGGAGAAATAGTACAGTAGCAATGAATTGCATGCTGCTAGCCCTGGTTTGATCCTTGGCATCCCATATGGTCCCCTGAACACAACCAAGATCAATTTCTGAGTGCTGGCCAAGCTAGGAATAAAACTTGAGCATTACCAGTTGTGGTCCTAAAACCAAACAAAGCAAAACAACACTAACAAGGCTAGTTCTTTCCTTTTCTTTCATTGAGATTTCAAGTTGTGGAGCCATGGGAATAGCTCAAAGGGCTAGAGCACATGCCTAGCATATGGGAGGCTATAAATTCAATTTGTGTTACCACACACATGGCTAGTCCTGGTGGTCCCCAAGTGGCAGCATAGCACTGGGCCCAAGCACTGAACCATATGCAACCTGATTGGCTGAGCACTTGAGGGTGTGGTCCCAGGGCCCCCTTCGCAATGGTTGGGGGACTCAAAAATTTAAAAAACCTAATTAAAAAAAGAGTTTAACTGGTTCTTCATAGGGTTTCTATAATGGTCAGCACTTGTGCTTCTGATTTATGTTTCATCCCCTGTCAGTTTAGTTACAGCCTTTGATTTTAACATTTTCTTAGAAAATTTGCACACGTTGTGAGGCTGAGCATCTGGTCAGATGTATCTTGGCAGAGTCTAGTTCCATGTTTGACTACAGAATCTCCTGGCTGGGACAATGACTCTTGTCAACAATTTCACAGTTTGGCTGATATCATAGAGAAAGCACGGTGTATGAGAATTAAAACAATTGAGTATTGAAGTCTTTCATATTCCTCTTGTCAATTATCTTAAGACTTCAGTGAATTTGCATTGCAGGGGAAATGACAAGATAGTATTTCCTAAGAAATCTTTAAAACCTAAAATCACAGAAGACCTTTATGGCTGCATTTGAAATAAAGTCATTGACTAACAAACTGGTTTTCCTTGCCGACTCTAGCTTCTTCAAGAGAAACTGAATGAAATGAGTTGTGAACTCAAATCTGCTCAGGAATCTTCTCAGAAGCAAGATGGTATAATTCAAAGCCTCAAGGAAACTCTCAAGAACAGGGAAAGTGAGGTAAAAGATTTGGCCAACAGTGACCACTAGAAAACAATTGCAGAGGTCGAGAAATGTCCTTTATTTTGCAGAAATTGATCTTACAAGAGGAATATACCTTGGTATAAAGAAAATGTCACTTAAACTAATTTATATCTTAGAGTAGTCATTTAAAATTTGCCAGTTTTCTAACATATTTGGGTTCTCTCTCTGTCTCCCCCCCCCTTCCCTCTCTCTCCCCTCTCAGACTGAGGAGTTATACCAGGTGATTGAAGGTCAAAATGGCACCATGGCAAAACTTCGAGAAATGCTGCACCAGAGCCAGCTTGGACAACTTCATGTATGTTGTGGGGGGGTCACATAGGTTTAGAATTGAGAATCCTGTTGAGTTAAAGCTATTCTGTCATAGCCACTTGCTCTCCTTGTAATGATAACTTTTCATCACCTTTCAGAGCTTGGAAACAACTCCCCCAGCTCAGCAACAGGTGGCTCTACTTGATCTTCAGAGTGGCTTGTTCTGCAGCCAGCTCGAAATACAGAAGCTCCAGAGGGTGGTACGACAGAAAGAACGCCAGCTGGCTGATGCCAAACGTTGCGTGCAGTTCATCGAAGCTGCTGCCCAAGGGCAAGAACAGCAGAAAGAGGCTTCCTGGAAACATAATAAAGTAAATCATTAATCATTTTGTGGCCCTAAAGGCTAACTTTGCCCAAATACTAACTTCATATCAGGAAAGTTTGTTGATCCCTTGAGTCACTTGATGATTGTCAGTGATTCAGTTTAACATTTGTTTTTCCTCAGACCATGGGCCAGATATTATTACACTGCGCCTTGGAAATACATGAATGAATGGCACAAATTCTCTCCTCTTTATTTTATCTTCAGTAAGCATGAGAAGTAGTCACAGAAGCAACATTTTTGTATACTAACTGCTCTATAGCAGGCATACTTGGGATCCTAGAGGAAGTTTCAGAGAGACTCTCAAGGGAGTTCGGGAGACCTTATGAAGGAGAAGCCATCTGGGGTTATTTCTGAAGGAGAGGTAGATGTCAGCTAGATTAAAAAGTAGAAAAAACTACTAGCAGTGTTTTGGGGGCCATTACTAGATGAAATATGCAGGAATTAAACTCAGCTCTCCTGCATACAAATTATGTATTCAGCTGTTGAACTATTTCTGTGGCCCAGGTATATAATTTTTTTCTCTCTTTACTTAGTTTTTGGGTTACAACTGGCTGTGTTTAGAGGTTACTTCTGGCTCTGCTTTTAGAAATTACTCCTGGAAGGCTCAGTAAAACTTGCATACTATTCTTGTCCACAGGTCTCACTTTTTTCTACATATTTGTTTCATATATGCTATCTCATTGACAGTTACCTGTTGCTTTCTATTTTGGGCAGTCTTGCAAATTTTAAGACCCTCATAACTATTGACTTATTGTGAGAATGACAGATCAGATGTAAAAGATGACCTGTTTAATTTAGGAATTGCGTAAAGCTTTACAACACTTACAAGGAGAATTACAGAACAAAAACCAAAAGCTTCGTGTCCTGGAGGCTGAAAAATTCAATGAGATTCGAATCCTGGAACAAAATATGGAGCGCCTAAACCAAAATCTTAGTCACAAAGATCAGCTGATTCAGGTAAGTTTCCATGATGATCTAAACTAAAATCAGGCTTATAGAGCTCTGCTATTTTTATTCATACAATTTCATGATATTAATCTACCTGCATCTATAACGCATGCTCTATGTAGCACACTGAGAGAGCGGGATCGGAAAGTTTCAACATAAACAGAAAGTATAATTTATTAACCAAGATGTTAAGCAGAATAGAGACTTATCACTGCAGTCCTGGAAGACTCAAGTATTAAATATGTAGAAGAGAGATCCTAGCCATTCTGTAAGTCAGATACTGTGCTAGGCTTTGAAAGACAAAGGGAAGATATGAAGTTGCTCTCAGTCTAGTAGATAAAAACATCTGAGTTGGAATGTCCACTGAATTTATGGCAAGGAGGTCAGAGTAATTTTCATGATAAGACCCAAGTGCAAAATAAAATGGACTGCAAAATATTTTAGATGCCAGAATAAAAACTTATGTACATGAGAACAGGTATTATATTATATTGTATTAAATAATTTGAATTTGTTTCTCTAGATTCAAATCATAGTTGGCCATCTCAAATGGACTCTTATCGACTTATTTTTGATCATTTCATTTGCCATTCCTTCAAGTTTTGTTGGAGCAAGCATCAGGAAATAGATTTATTATATGCCTTACAAAGAGGCAAACTGGGAGTGTTAGGGCATCTGGGGACATTGGTATAGGGTAGGACACATTGGGATTGGGATTGAAGCATTTTATGCTTAAAACACCTCTACTAAGGGGAGCTTTGCAAATCATGGTGTCTTAATAAAAATAAAACATTTTTTAAAAAGAAAAAAATGTCCACTGAGTTATTTAGATGATAGTTTTAAGGGAAAAATTGGACTCTAAGGAGAGTTAGTTCTCTACTCTGAAGCTCTGTTCACATTGAAGCCTTAGATTTCACTGAGCCTCTCAGATTTATTTATAGTTTATGCATTTTGTGCATATTTTATTTTCTCTCTTCCACCATCTCTTAATGGGGGGAAAATACATTTTAAGATATATAGAGAGCATCTTTTTAGTGAAATCATTACTGACATCTTCAGAGTTAACAGTGCATCCTACATAGTTGTAAATATGCCCTCTGTGTATAATAGTTAGAATAGTTAATAATTTATATATCTTTGCTAAAATGTGTACCTCTTGAGAGTGATCCGACTTTATTTTTTTAATCCCAATTAACTAAGAAACTCTAGGCAAAATGTAGGATTTCAGTTAATATCGGATAAGTGAATAAAGGACTTCTGGTCTCATTAGGAATTTCGGGAGCTTCTGCAATATCGCGAAAACCCAGATCCAACCTTTGAAGCACATGAAATGTTGCTTGAGAAACTTCGGCAGCGCATACAAGACAGAGATTTAGCTCTAGAGGTCTGTACCAAGCTTTTCGTTACTATGCTATCACTCATTCCATCCACAGAAGCAAATATGCTAGAAATGAATGCCTTCTTAATTTACTGTATGCGGGAGTTGGATTTTTCATTTAGAATTTTATTGAGTAGATGAAATATTAGAATAGTAAACCATATGGAATTTGAGGATTTTTTTCTATCCTTGCAGCGGGCTATTGATGAAAAGTTTACCACTCTAGAAGAAAAAGAAAAAGAACTGCGTCAACTTCAACTTGCTGTGAGAGAGCGAGATCATGACCTGGAAAGACTTCGCAGCATCCTTTCTTCCAATGAAGCAACCATGCAGGTAAGAGCAAACTTCTGCTCCATGACCCATTCCTACTTGGATTCTATGTCAAGAGCATCAACCCCTGAAACATCATTGTGGGAACCAAGTTATTTGCTTTATAAGAAAAAAAAATAATAAAAGTAAACGAAGTAGCTGGAATGATGGTACAGCAGGTAGGGCACTTACTTACCTTGCCTGTGGCTGAGCCCTATTCAATTCTCAGCATCACATAGAGTCCCCAGTACTGCCAGGACTGTAACTGGAGCATAAGTCAGGAATAAGCTTTGAACACTACCAGATGTTGTCCCAAATAAAAAAAAATAACTATAGCAATAATAAAGCAAACAAAACTAGCAGTTTTAGCTCCATCTTCATAGGTTAAGAAGGAAAATGTTTCAGTGCATTTACCTTCTTATATACTATGAACTCTGTAGTGGGAGGCTATGGATTTGTATTTTTTTTTGTTGTTGTTGTTGTTTTGTTTTGGGGCCATACCTGGCAGTGCTCAGGGGTTACTCCTGGTTCTGCACTCAGAAATAGCTGTTGGCAGGCTTGGTGGGATGCTGGGAATTGAACCCTGTCCATCCTGGGTCGGCGACATGCAAGGCAAATGCCCTATCATTGTGCTATCTCTCCAGCCTCAAGGCTACGGATTTGATAGCCCTGCATGATTCTAATTTAATTCTAATCCTTGTTAGTATCTAGGTAGTTTTTCATAAGGATTTCTAGGGTAAAAGCTCTTCTATATTTTTTTTCTTATTAATAGTCTGCGTGTATATAACATGTTCTCTCTAGCATATATAATGTATTCATTCAGTTAGAACACTTGTTTTCTTTAATTTATATCTACAGTGGATTACTTTTATGTACCTAACCCTCTACTGGTGATTAAAGAAGTCCTTCACTTCTATTGTATAGCCGACTTCTTCCAAAATATGTCCTCAATTGTGTACATGATATTTATCTCTAAATAAACGTATTTGTTTGTAAAAACATAAGGTAACTAGTATGATATTGTCAGACAAAGTAGTAAGTTTTCTCCTTTGTGAAACATTTGAGATCATTTAAAGGTGGATTGAGTTTCTTGGTTAACCTAAGGAGTGGATGTAACTCTTTTAAAGTTATCTGTATTTCTTTTTTCTTTTTTCTATCACTAGAGTTTGGAGAGTCTCCTAAGGGCCAAAGGCCTGGAAGTGGAGCAGTTATCTGCCACCAGTAAGAACCTACAGTGGCTGAAAGAAGAAATGGAAGCCAAATTTACCCACTGGCAGAAGGAGCAAGAAAGCATCGTTCAGCAGTTACAGACCTCTCTGCATGACAGAAACAAAGAAGTGGAGGCAAGACGTTCATTAAGTTCAAGGCAGCTATTTTAGGGATTATATAATGTCTTTGCATTTGCACTTTTGAGCTCTGAGAGACCTGGCTTGAAATCCATTCTATGTCTGGTCAAGTCACTAGGTCTTTTCTCTCATAGAGCTATAAACTCAAGGAAAGAATTCTCTTGCTCAAGGGAGTGACATGAGAATTAATGAGATCTGAAAGACACATGTAACATGCAGTGGCTAGCATTCACTAGAGTCATGCTTATGCAGTATCAGACACTGTTCAAGAGCTTAATAAATAATGACTCGCTGAATCCCACAATCTATGAGAGTCCTTGACTTGCATGCCTCTTATAGATAAGAAAACACATAAGGTAAGTTACTTGCCCAAACAAACATGGCGGAGTCAATAGGCATGCAATCCAGGCAATGTAGCTCCAGTTTTAATGGCCATGTTCTCACTCAGTATAGAAAGAGCTTATACACGATGTCATCTCAATAATGACTTTTTAAAAATATATTCTTTTAAATCACAGTGTTACCCAGCTATTCATCACTGAGTTTTGGGTATAATGTATAATAATACATGATCGCTGTCCCAAATGTCCACCACTATCTAGTTTTCTTCCTGATCCCAGATGGTCTATTGTGGGCACTTTGTAGCACCTTTCAGTACTCCGTCCTCCTCCAAGGTGACTTTCTTCCACTGTTATCATCACTTTCATTCTCCCCAACTGTTCCCCTCCATCTACAATGACTAGCTTCTCAATAAGACCATTTCTTGTGCTCTTCCTTTCTATTGCCTTGGGTAATAATAATGATTTTTGTTTGTTTTTGGTGTTTGTTTTTGGTTTTTGGGTCACACCTGGTGACACTCAGGGGTTACTCCTGGCTCTGGGCTCAGAAATCGCTCCTGGCAAGCTTGGGGGACCATATGGGGTGCCAGGATTCGAACCAACACCCGTCCTGGGTCAGCTGTGTGCAAGGCAAATGCCTTACTACTGTGCTATCTGTCTGACCCAATAATGATTTTTAAAATGAAATAGAAATACCATCACTAAAAAAAAAAAAAAACATATAGTATTTTCTTTATAAATGGGGAAAAACATGAAATACCATATTTTTTGTTCTATAAGACGCACCTTACCATAAGACACACATAGTTTTTAGATGCTGTCCTCCCCTGTGCTCAGGCTTCAGTCCAGACAGCATTCGCTCCATAAGATGCATCTTTTGGGGAAAAAAGTGTATCTTATGGTGTGAAAAAATACGATAAATTAACTAGTGTCCATTTTTCCTAATTTAAAATAAATCATTATTCATTACTATTAATCTAATTCTTTATCTACTAGTAATCTTTAATTCCTCTAGAAAATAGGGAAAGTCACATGTAGACTCCTGTTTTTATAAGTTTAGTGTTCTTTCATTGATCCTTTCAGCCTTATATTGTTATATTTGTTAATACCCATTGCTAAATTTGGGAAAAGAATACACTTGCTTTTATTTATTTTTTTCTTTTTTTATAATTCTCTTTTTAATAATTATCTTTATTTAAACACAGTGATTACAAATATGACTATAGTTGTATGATTACAGTCATGTAAAGAACACCCCCTTCACCAGTGCAACATTCCCACCACCAATTTCCCAGATCTTCCTCCTTCCTACCCCCACCCATGCCTGTACTCGAGACAGGCTTTCTACTTCCCTCATTCATTCACATTGTTATGATAGTTTTCAGTGTAGTCATCTCTCCAACTGCACTCATCACTATGTGATGAGCTTCATGTTATGAGCTGCACCTACCAGCCCTCATCTCTCTCTTGTCTCTGAGGTACTGTTAAAAATGTCTTTCATTTTTCTTAAAACCCATAGATGAGTGAAACCATTCTGCATCTTTCTCTCCCTCTGACTTACTTCACTCAGCATAATAGATTCCATGTACATCCATGTATAGGAAAATTTCATGACTTCATCTCTCCTGACGACTGCATAGTATTCCATTGTATATATGTACCACAGTTTCTTTAGCCACTCACCTGTTGAAGGAATCTTGGTTGTTTCCAGAGTCTGGCTATTGTAAATAGCGCTGCAATGAATATAAGTGTAAGGAAGGGATTTTTGTATTGTATTTTTGTGTTCCTCGGGTTTATTCCTGGGAGTGGTATAGCTGGATCGTATGGAAGCTCAATTTCCAGTTTGTGAAGGAATCTCCATATCGCTTTCCATAAAGGTTGTACTAGACGGCATTCCCACCAGCAGTGTAAAAGAGTTCCTTTCTCTCCACATCCCCGCCAGCACTGCTTGTTTTCCCTTTTTGTGATGTGTGCCAATCTCATACACTTGCTTTTACAGTTTCACAGTCCATCGGATAGATTCTTAATGACCCCTTTTTAAGTAGTAGATTGGATTCGGACACTTTCTCTTTTCTTTCAGGATCTTAGTGCGACTTTGCTCCACAAACTCGGACCCGGTCAGATCGAGATTGCCAAGGAGCTCTGTCAGTGCCTACAGCAAAAGGAAAGGATGGTTCAGGAGCTCCTCAGTGATCACAACAAACAAACAGTAGAGCATGAATTGGAGATTCAGGGCCTCCTTCAGTCTATGAGCACCCGGGAGCAGGAGAGCCAAGTAAGTGCTTTTAAAGTTTGTAGAAGAGGAAACTTGTGAATATTCATTTATATAACTTCTTATTTCATACTGTTGTTTTACTTCAGCTTATTAGGTATGCTACTGTATTTTTATCTACTGTCAGAGTATAAAATACACCATTTTATTTTATTTATTTTTTTATTATTTTGGTTTTGGGGTCACACTTGGCAGTGCTCAGGGGTTACTCCTGGCTCTGCGCTCAGAAATCGCTCCTGGCAGGCTCAGGGGACCATATGGGATCCTGGGAATTGAACCACCATCTCCTGGGTTGGCCATGTGCAAGGCAATGCCCTACTGCTGTGCTATCTCTCCAGCCCTAATTTTTAATTTTTTTTATGTAATATTCTGCTAATTTGGGCAGAAAGGAATATGGAAAGGTGGAGAGATAGCACAGTATCCCCAGCAGCATGTATTACATGCTGCATTCTGAGAGAATCTTGACTTCTCTTAGAAATAATGACTTGGAGATTAAGGGCTTAGCTGCTCAGTTAAAGCAGTAATTTACCTAGAAATAGTTCAGTCTTTGATATAACTAATAGAGTTATTGCACCATATTATTAAGTAATTAAGTCTTGGGTTTTATATTCAGACTTCCTTTTTGCTATGGTAATGATCAAAATTAGTATAGACCTCACGCTCATTGTGCCATCATCTGTCTTAGAAAATATGCAACTGAATTTGGTGTTTGGAGCGTTAGCATCTCCGCTTCAAGTGGCCTATTAGAAATGTGTTTGTGTAGTTGATTCACTCATTAAATTAGTGTGGAGTCTTTACTATGTACCGTATACTTCCTGTGTTCTTTGTCTACAGCACTGAACTTAGACCATGTCTTAGGAACGACAATACATAGACATGTCATATTAGTACATCATTAAAAGAAATTTAGCACAGCAATGGAAAGTGAGAGTAGAGAAGGAACTGTTTTGCATAGGACGTTCAGAGAATGTCAGTCAGATATGGGTTACTTTGGGCAAAAACCCAGAGGAAGCAAATCACATACCTGTCCAGTAAAGACCTTCCAGACAGAAGGCACGGTAAACAAAGGCATCTACTGTTTCTATTCCAACCAGAATCTTATCATAGAAAGTTCTAAAAGAACCAATATCAGGTCATCTCCTCTGTTTTAGATGTGTTATTCTCAGTTTTTTTCCTTATTCTGTTTATTCTTTCTACTCATCTCCTTTGCTGTTGCCTGTAAACTGAAAGTAAGGAGACTATTTCTTAACTGATGTTAGTTTTTCATAAACTTACAACATAAATTTGATCAGTGTCTTTCATAGATTTTATGTGATTTTCTTCTACTAGGCAGCTACAGAAAAGATGGTACAAGCCCTGATGGAAAGAAATTCTGAACTACAGGCACTGCGCCAGTATTTAGGAGGGAAAGATTTTCTGGTACCCCAAACAGTCATGTCTCACCAGGGCACTGAAGCTAACTCCATCAGCCCTCATCTGGGAGAGCACACTGATCAAGTAAGACCTACAGCTTTTTTTAAGTAGATATTAAAACCAAGTGCATTTTCCTTGCAAATTTGAGGCATACATTTGATCACTTTAATGCAAAATGGTATGAAACTTTGAAACACCATAGTTTCTCCATATTTTTTTTAAAACCTCTGACTTTTCTAAATTTTAGGGTTCAATGCATATGCCTTCCAGAGACGATAATATTTCTTTAACTGCCAAAGTGGAAGCCAGCTTGCCCAGATCCTCACTAGGTACGTATCAGATTTTCATTTCATAAAATCACCATTTATGTATTCTTCTTCTAACTTTTTTGGTTTTGTTTTTGGGCTACACCCAGTGGCGCTTAGAGGTTGTTCCTGGTTCTGAGCTTAGAAATCACTTCTGGCAGGCTTAGGAATCATATGGCATGTGGGGGTCCTGGGTCAGCAGCGTGCAAGGCAAATGCCCTGCTGCTGTGCTATTATTGTGGCGCCATCTTCTTATAATTTTTTTTTTAACAAATGTTTGGCCAGGATTTTATTTTTCTTTTTGGTTTTTGGATACATTTTGCTGCGCTTAGTCTTACTCATGCTCTGCTCTCAGCTTTCGTTCCTGGTGGACTTTGGGGACCAATAGAAAAATATTTGGATTAGGTGTCTTGCATATATTCAGCAGTGCGGGAGGGGGTTTCTAAGCCTGAACATCAAAACTTAGACACTGATATAACTTCTCCCAAGTATCTTTCAAGCAGACTAGGTTTACTCACTATAAGTTAGCATTACTTTGTTGGGAGAGGTAAATAGTATGCTTTGTGCTGTGTGGAGCAAAATTTAAGTAGATGTCTTGAATTGGTAACATTTCAATGCAAATAAATAGTTGGGATCTAGGGTAGCTTTAGTATTACTCAACGCATTATTTTGTAGTGCCGTGGACCAAATCCAGGCCTTCAAACATGCATGGCACATGCTATATTGCAGACTACATTCTCAACCCCAGAAACTGGGAATGTATGCTGAATTCACCATGATTAATGAAATAACAACTCAGGTGTTATGATAAGAAAAGCTGAGGCCAGAGAGATAGCATGGAGGTAGGGCATTTGCCTTGCATGCAGAAGGACGGTGGTTCGAATCCCGGCATCCCATATGGTCCCTGAGCCTGCCAGGAGCGATTTCTGAGTGCAGAGCCAGGAGTAACCACTGAATGCTCCTGGGTGTGACCCAAAAACAAAAAAGGGAAAGAAAAGAAAAGCTGTGTCTTTGGAGAATGATGTCTTTTTTAGTGATAATAATAATAATGTCAAAAACCATCTATGCCGCAGTGGACAGAATTTTGGAATTTCATTGTGAAGTTGAACAAATATCTTCTAGTAGAAAACTAGCATCAAGGATGATCTATTTTTTTTAATATTTATCTATAGCTTTCTTAAAAAGTACCTTCCACAGAGCCTGAAAGAAAACTAAATGACCCTTCCTGGAGCAGGATTTTTAGCAGCACGGGCAGGCAGCTGGCAGACTTCCGCATGTGCCAGCGGCCTTTTGGCCTGGCCTAGGGTAGGGGGTCCCGGACCTGGGTCACCCGGCCCCCCCTCCCCCTTTCCTCCGGATCTCCAGGTGGGTTTCTGGGAGGAGCTGATGGGGCACCCTGGGTTTTTCCCCACTCCCAGGCCGGGTCTGGGGACCGGCCTAGGTTGGGCTTAAATCCCTGTCCTTCAGGCTTGGGAGGGTCTCTCTCTCCCTTCCTGGAGCAGGATTTTTAGCAGCACGGGCGGGCAGCTGGCAGACCTCCGCATGTGCCAGCGGCCTTTTGGCCTGGCCTAGGGTAGGGGGTCCCGGACCTGGGTCACCCGGCCCCCCTCTCCCCCTTTCCTCCGGATCTCCAGGTGGGTTTCTGGGAGGAGCTGATGGGGCACCCTGGGTTTTTCCCCACTCCCAGGCCGGGTCTGGGGACCGGCCTAGGTTGGGCTTAAATCCCTGTCCTTCAGGCTTGGGAGGGTCTCTCTCTCCCTTCCTGGAGCAGGATTTTTAGCAGCACGGGCGGGCAGCTGGCAGACCTCCGCATGTGCCAGCGGCCTTTTGGCCTGGCCTAGGGTAGGGGGGGGCCCGGACCTGGGCCGGACGTGCTCCAGGGTTGGCTTAGGGGGTGGCGTTTGATCTGGGTGGTGGCAGATAATTGCTCAGCTATACTCAGGCTGTCACTGGCAATTTCATACCAGTCTACATTTTGAAACCCCGCGCGAACTTATGCTCCTCCCAACCACCAGTACCCCTGATTTACCCTTCTTACCTTCAGTAACAAACAGTTTTAATCTCTGTCCAAAGACATACAGTAGATCTTACAAATCTCAGAACTATTTAGAAGGACATAAATCGAACACATATTGAACACATATATATTTTGAATATTTTATGATTATTTTCTTTAACTGCTGTACCTCTCTATATATTCTTCTACCATCATTTTTCTATCCACTTTTCATCTTGTCTTTTCTTTGTAAGCTGTATAGTAAGGATTGTTGGTGGAACTGTCCCTCAGTTTGATGCCTATGATTGAACTATGTCATGGAAATTGCTGGTCTTGTTCCTATTGCCTCCAAATGCACCAATAACGCTTCATGGCATTGATCCTTGTTTGCATAGACACATTAAAATGGGAAAACACTATACATACAGATTAGTTATTATCTAATAAATCTCATTACAATGTACCTTACACCCTGAACATTGATATAATGACCTGGCACAGGCCTCAGATGAATGGGCATTCTCCATTCACACTGGAACCAGGCACGCTATCTACGAAACATCCAAGGTCTTTTATAGCAACAGTTGGAAGCAGTCCTCTACCAGGAAAGACACTACCAAGGGTCTGACATCGGCCTCCTAAAAAGACACCTCCGTTTACACTGAGTAGACGTGACAACAACAATGACCTGCGATAAGACGTGACAACAACAATGACCTGCTCTACAGGACATGGTTCTCTCTATTGCCCCTTAAGTGTGAGATGAAACGAGAGAATGCTCTGCACCATCCTGACTGCTATATGAGACATGTAGACTCCAGGATCTTTAATACAGAAGCATGATACCAACAACAGAGACTATGTGAGGAATGGAGCTGTATTGCCACTACAGACGATGACTTGAATTGGACAAACTAGTTTGCCTGGAGCCTAGAGTCAGTCCTGTGCCAGGGAACTTCAGGGGTAGGGTCTCCATCTATTTAGACCATAATTTGTCTTTCCATGTCCCTTATGTTTTGGTGGGCCTATGCAAACAAATGCCACTTTAATATCGTTTTTTACTATGGTCCCTTGACTCCAATCCTTAAGAAAAACAACCCACTAAAACTTTTGAGGTTAATTTAAACTAGTAAGCATGTGCATGGATCTAGATAAATGTACTTTGCCCTCAATGTTTAAAGAGTTACATAAGTCTAATATCTTTAGATTATATGGTGTGCTGCTAAGAAATAATATGTACTACAACGGGGGATTTGAGGGACAAAGTAATTGTATGGTACATGGGTTCAGTTTTGTTTTTCTTAATGTTCTTTGGCTGAAAGTATAAGGCTGGGATATCATCGATGGGACTACTGAGAATCCTGTTTATGGGTGATTGGGCTTCCACTGTAACTTTACCCTGTCCTCTTTCTTTGCATCTTTGTTGTCATAATTAAAATAAAAAAAATTAAAAAAAAAAAAAAAAAAGAAAACTAAATGAGCTTACTTTGCAGCTGAACTGGTCTCCCAAGCCAGGAGCGATTTCTGAGTATATAGCCAGGAGTAACCCCTGAGTGTCACCGGGTGTGGCCCAAAATCCCAAAAATAAAAATAAAAAAGATTTTTATCTTTTAATCTTTGGGGCTCTTTTGAGGGCATTAGAATACTGAGTTCAAAAATTATTTGGATTACTTTTTTGTTATCTTGGGTGATTATATTATATATTTATGATGTTGCTTCATTCATTATGTGAATATTAAATTTTAGACCTTTTCACTCCCATTATTCAACTAACTGATACATTTAAAGTAACTGTACTGTAAAAAAATAACTACTATGGTTCAAACTCAGATACATATTTACTCAGAAGTCATCTCCATTTCTCTCATTTCCACTTATCCCCAGCAGGCAACCAGTTTCATTTTTGTGTTAGCTTGTTTTTATTTTATTTTTTTATTTTCCACAATAAAACAGATCAATCTGGATGTAATATATTTCTATGTCTTCTTATTTCCTGTTTTTATAAAACAAAGCTACATTAAATATATTCTTTGATGCCAAGTGGTTTTACTTAACAGTATGTCTTGGAAATCACACGTCAATAATTCATAAAGATCTACCTCATTCTTCTATGTAGTAGCATATGACACTCCGGAGTATGGTTTATTCAGTCTTCTTTTTAAAGGCAAGTAGGTTAGCTGCAGAAGAACAACTTGTGCCTTTTAGTTGTTGAAATGTATCTTCAGAATAAAAATCTCAGAAAGGAGACAGAAGAGATTATATTGTGTAAGTAGCCATTAAATGGGTGACCAGTGATAAAAATGAATATTGTTCATTTTTCTTAGGTGACTTGGACACAGTTGCAGAGTTAGAAAAAGAACTGAGTAATGCCAAAGAGGAACTCGACCTTATGGCTAAAAAAGAAAGAGAAAGTCGGGTGAGTTTTCTAGTCAAACATGCTGGTTTCCGAATTAGTTTATTATTGTGTCAGAAAGTGCTTCCTAATAAATAAATTTTTGGAGGGATACCTTTCTGATCTCTGTGATTTAGTTATTTCTCTTTTCCTAAATAATCCATTCACCCTGATGCCTCCCTATTTAGTATCTTAAAAAAGCAAAACTCAGGGCCGGGGAGATAGCATGGAGGTAGGGCATTTGCCTTTCATGCAGAAGGACGGTGGTTCGAATCCCAGCATCCCATATGGTCCCCTGGGCTTGCCAGGAGCGATTTCTGAGCATAGAGCCAGAGGAACCCCTGAGCACTGCAGTGTGGCCCAGAAAACAAAACAAAAGATAAATAAATAAAATAAAATAGGCACTATGCTGGGTACTGTTTACCTCTCTACACTTAGTACATGGCATTATCCTATATTTATAAATGAAGCAATATTTTAATGTCTAGATGGAAATAGTATATAAGTAATAAGTGCCAAAACTAGAATTTAATATTTTTGTGTCAGAATGTTAAATCATATCTTTGGAGTTGATACATTTTTCCAATCCTGTGCTTTAATTCATTTTAATTAGAATAATTCCTTCATCTTTATTTCTCAACATTTAGTAACTTATGTCTATCGTGATGTAGAAATACTAAGGCTCCAGTATATTGTTACAGACAAAAGTAAAACACTTTTGGGAAAAGATAGGAGAAACTAGATGATACAACACATCATTTTTATTTCAGTTATTATGGATTTATAAATTAAGTCAGACCCTTTTTATTGTATATCAGGTATTCAAATGGTCCCTCTGTTTTTTTTCTCTTTGCCATATGTGCATGGAATTCTAAAATATGTTCATGTTTCTGATGAAATTATTTTCTTACACCTCTCAAATTTTTTACAGCTTCAGTGCTATATTTTTTGTAACATACAACCTTTTATTAAGTGACTCAAGTTTTAGTGTTATGGAAGTATGAGGATATGTTTTTTTTTAAGTGCTGTATTTTAAAAAGATTCTAATTTTAAGGCTGGAGCGATAGCACAGTGGTACGGCACTTGCCTTGCATGTGGCTGATCCATGATGGACCTGGGTTCAATCCCTGGGGTGCATATGGTCCCCCTGAGACAGGAAGGAGTGATTTGGGGGGAGGTTGGGCCACACTCGATGATGCTCAGGGGCTACTCCAGGCTATGTGCTCAGAAATCGCTTCTGGCTTGGGAGACCATCTGGGACAGCGGGAGATTGAACCATGGTCCTGGTCTGTCCTAGGTTAGCATGTGCAAGGCAAATGCCCTACTGCTTGCACTAGCCCCAGGAAGGAGTGATTTTTGAGCACATAGCCAGTTGTAACCCCTGAGCGTCACCAGGTGAGGCCCAAAACACCAAAAAAAAAAAAACAAAAACAAAAAAACAGAAATAAAAAATTTGAATTTCCCTTCCTGGGGCCAGAGAGATAGCACAGCAGTAAGAGATTTGCCTTGCATGTACCTGACCCAGGATGGATGATGGTTTGAATCTTGGCACCCCAGATGGTCCCCCAAGCCAGCCAGGAGTGATTTCAGAGTGCAGAGTCAGTAGTAACTCCTGAGCACTGCTGGGTGTGACCCAATCTCCCCAAATAAAAGATTGTACTTTCCCTTTTTATTTTACAAAAAGCTTTTTGACTTCAAACGTTTCTTCATTATTTGTGTCAGATGTTTTAGTCTTTCAAAATAGCTTATTTGTGTCCAAAAATACATCCTAAGAACTCAAAACTCAAAACTATAAAGTTTTGCATTCTTTAATGACTGATAGTATTTTGGGTAACAACCTGTGTGCTTCTACAATGTAAATGACTCTGACCTTGAGATTTCATCTCTCTCCAGATGGAACTTTCTGCTCTACAATCAATGGTGGCTGTGCAAGAGGAAGAGCTGCAGGTTCAGGGTGCTGATTTGGAGTCCCTGACCAGGAACAATCAGATTAAAGAGGACCTAATAAAGGTCTTTCAAGCCTTTTCAAGATCATTAGAAATAATTATAGCACTGAATAATACCTTAAAGCATCTTCAAACAGTATTTGGATATATGGATATATTGTGAACATCAGCTGGTGCTCTTTTCCTTGATGCATTGTTAGTTTGAGTCCCCTAATATTACTGTTTTGTTTATTTTTTCTTTTTGGGTCATACCTGACTGGGGCTTACTTTAGGCAAGCTCAGGGGATCTTATAGAGTGCCACGAATTGAAATTGGATTGCCTGCATGTAAGGCAAATGCCCTACTGGCTATATTATTACTCTAGCCCCTACCATGTTTGCTGATTAGTATTGTAGGGCATGAGCCAGAAGGTTAGTGTAGCAGGTAAGACACTTTCTTTATATGTAGCTGACCTGGAATCCTATGTGATTCCCTGAGCCCTGTCAGGAGAGATACCTGAGCACAGAGTCAGGAGCAAATCCTGAGAGCTGCAATGTGTGCCTAACCTCCTCCTCCAAAACAAAAAATGCATAGGGTCTATCAGTATCCCATTGAAAGGATAGCAGATTATTCCAAGGGCATTTGTTCCTCGCTGAATAGTTTTCTAAGTACTCTACTTGCTTTTGACTACTAGGACCTGCAGATGCAACTGGTCGACCCAGAAGACATACCAGCCATGGAACGCCTGACCCAAGAGGTCTTACTTCTTCGGCAAAAAGTTGCCTCAGTAGAATCACAGGGTCAAGAAACTTCAGGAAATCGAAGACATCAAGTGAGTTCTTGAAAACCAACTTGCTTTTTACAGTGAAATACAACTGCAAAAGTAGCCAACGAATTACGAAGGGGCCAGTACGTACTCAATGGTTTCGATACTTGGTCAGTTATAATCACAGATGTTCTCTTTCAATTTTATTGGAATGTTTTGTTTTAGGGTTACTTCTCATTCTGTGCTTTAGGGATCACTTCTGGTGGTGGTCAGGATTGACCTGGGTTAGTTACATGCAATGCAAGCACTCTACCTTCAGTACTATTTCTCTAGTTCCTAGATGTTCTGGTGTAACCTTTTAATTCTTTTGTTGGAACTCTCCATACCTGACCTTTTTTCAGTGCCAAGATTTTCAATAGGACCTACTTGCCTATACCTTTTGTGTGTGTGTGTGTGTGTGTGTGTTTACCATCTTCTTTCCTAACACTTTGGCTTTTAACTGTACCAAATACGTTGGTGTCTAGTCTACACATATAGCTGGTGACTCCCAATTGAATGTGGTATAATTATCAGAAATTGAGCACTGTCAAATACTTGTTGACAGTTTTGTACGTTGTCGTACTTTACCGTTACAGCATGCAGTAGAGCTCATATTGACAGATGTTTGTACTTGATTAGCATCTTTTCCCCAACCAGATAGTAAATTTATGACAATATCTAGAAGGTGTTTAATTCTTTCTGAGTGAAGAATGCTAGTAGGTTCTTTATGTTTCCCTCTTGTACCATTCTCTTCTATTGTTTTCTTTTAACTTCTTTTTTGTTTCTGACTTCTCTATTTCTTCTGCTTCCAAACGTGAATTGTGTGTTATAGAACTTTTAAGATAAGCTATAAATATTTATAGACATCTTGGTAATAAAATGGCTTTATTTATTTATTTATTTATTTATTTATTTTTTAGTCAATGTACATCTTTGTGTTCTTTAGTTTTGGCCTCTTCCTCAGGATTATCTGTGGCTTCAGCGTCTTATATCTTTATTTGTGTGTTGCTTCTATTCTTTCCTCAGTTACTGCTGATGCTGGAAGGGCTGGTAGATGAACGAAGCCGGCTTAATGAGGCTTTACAAGCAGAGAGACAGCTTTATAGCAGTCTTGTGAAGTTCCATGCTCATCCAGAGAGGTAAGAGAATTGACTGCACTGTTTTTTTTCTTTGTATTCATTAAGTATACAGGCACTTAATTGTAGAGGGGAGAAGGGGCAGAGAAGACAGTTGCCAGGACTACTAAATTTGCCATTCGGTCTGCAGATTACTTTGCATTGAAGTCAGAATAAGTGATAAATAAATTCATAGTATTATTGCAAAGATGAGATAGGATGTATTATATATTTAAAGTAATGCCTTCAATATACAGTGCACTTTCTTTCCCTGTTCCATCTTCTGTTATGTTCAAGGGCTAAGATGCTAAAGGGCTCTGATCTTCATGAAATACCATCAAAGAAAATATATTTATATTATCATGATGGCTAATACTGTTCTGGGGCGTTAATGGTCATTGTGATGTTTATGTTTTTCTCCCCTATAACTTTTCATTATTCTATCTTTGTGGTTTCAGATTCTCTTTGTTCTCCTCATTTGCCTTTCCTTCTCACCCCTTCTTTGTTCCTTATTTTATTCTTTTAACACTCAAGATCTTTAAGTTAATTGTTGGACTTAAGAATGTTTTGATTGGGGCCGGCGAGGTGGCGCTAGAGGTAAGGTGTCTGCCTGCAAGCGCTAGCCAAGGATCAGTACCATGGTTCGATCCCCCGGTGTCCCAAATGGTCCCCCCAAGCCAGGGGCAATTTCTGAGCGCTTAGCCAGGAGTAACCCTTGAGCATCAAATGGGTGTGGCCTGAAAAAACAAAAAAACAAATAAACAAACAAAAAAAGAATGTTTTCATTGTACCTCAAGAAAGTGAGGACAAATGAAAAATATAATAAAAATCACTTGGCTGTGTTCAATTTGGGAGAATTTTGGATCTTTAGATTTTGTTCTTTTCTCAGTGAATTGGCTTTCTTTTTTGGGGCGGGGATGGCTATTGCTAAGTGATAAATGAGAGAATAAGTATCTTGAAGAGGAATTGACTCAATATTGCTTCTGTTACATTTGGGTTTTCTTGGATCTTGGTTCTTAGCATTCTTAGAAATGAGAGAAATGAGATTTTTTTATAAGCATTTATGGGTGTACCATAAATCTTAGAAACTATAATCTTAGGAAATTAGTCAATAATCTAGAGTAAGGGTACAAACTTGAAAGGACCAGGCATTGCTAAGCTACCAACAATAAATAATAAATACGACCAGGGTTCCATCTGCTTTGTGTCCTGGAGAACCACTGGTGGCCTCAGTGGCTGTTGGAGGCATCAGTGGGCTTATTGTAGTTGATGGCTAATCGATTTTCCTTCCATGTGGCATGTCTGATCAGCTCTGAGAGAGACCGAACTCTACAGGTGGAACTGGAAGGGGCCCAGGTGTTACGCAGTCGACTAGAAGAAGTTCTTGGAAGAAGCCTGGAGCGCTTAAGCAGGCTGGAGACCTTGGCCGCCATTGGAGGTGGGGAACTGCAAAGTGTGCGAATTCATCACAGACATGCACTGGCGGGTCAGCCTGCAGCCCAGGATGGAAAGCTTTATGTGCACTAACCTGAGAGAGAGAGAGTTCTGTCTGATTAGCAGAACTAAATGGTGATCCTACTAATGATAGAACTGGGACAGATAACATCAACTTCAAGAGAAAAAAAAAATCTCTTTAATCTCTCTGAATTTCACTATCCATATCTAGAGCTCTGAGCTGAATGGCGGAGGCGGCAAAGTGTATTTATATCAATTTTAATCATTTGGTTTTAGTTTTGCCATTCCTATTCATGCCTTCCTCTAGCTCCTCCACCTTATTTCGTCATCTCTTCTATGGGCCAATAAAGTTTATTCTTCTCCCACTTTCACAGTCCATTTCATATGTTCCATATCATGTTAAGGTTGCATGCGTGTGTGTTGTTTTTTTGCCATTCAGTCAACTTTTTGTGAGAGCAATATTTCTCATATGAAAGTTTCAACATGAGATAGAATGGGAGTCTATAAGAATGAACTTGCAAAAATGGTATAATATTTTAAAAGATAGAGACTTCAAGAATTGGTAGACCAAGTCAAAAGACAAAAATTAAAGACTGTTAAGTTGCTTATAGGAAACTTTACCTCTTACCTTGTTAATAGTTTATTGAGTGAAATCATGATATTAGAATAGTAGAGGTTAGGGACTGGAGAGATAGCATGGAGGTAGGGCATATGCCTTGCATGCAGAAGGACGGTGGTTTGGATTCTGGCATCCCATATGATCCCCTGAGCCTGTCAGGAGTGATTTCTCAGCTTAGAGCCAGGAGTAACCCCTGAGTGCTGTCGTGTGTTTTAAAAACAAAACCAAAAAAAGTAGTAGAGGTTAAATTCTTTCAACAATTTTTCTTTAGTGATCCTTTTAGATTCTGTAAACCATAGCTAAGAACATGACTAAGAAAGTTCTGAGGTCCTCCACAATAAGTATTCTCTACATGAAAAGATAACTTCATAATGCAGTTTTCTCTTAAATTAAGTATTTCACCAGTTAACTAAATCTTTTAGCCACAAGAGAGTATTTTTTTCATTCATGAATTTTACTAGATAAATTTTGATGGTTGTGTCTGCTTCCTTATGATAGTGTGGGAATGGTAAAAAGGAAGGGATATTTGAGATTGTATTTCTGGTATCTTAATTTTTAAATGTAAGGAGTAGAAAAACTAAGGTTTATGTGGCATTTTGTAAGCTTAATTCTATGAGGTTTCTTCTTTCTAGGAAACCTGCTGGATACAGGTTTTCTGGATTAGAAGCTGAGATTTCTTTTTTTAAACATGGCGAGTTAACAGGATTGAGAAATTTTTGTATCTTCAATATGGTTTCCTAAATTTTTGTACCTTTAATATGACTTCCTAATTAGGTAGATGGAACATAATGATTTCTCTGCTTTCCCTTCATTTTTTTTTAAATGCAGCATCTTTATGTCTTTTACATATGTGTATGCCCTACACTTTAATTTTAATCAAAATCTGTAACTTCGGCAATGCCTCAAGCAGATATAGAGCATCCCTCGTACTAGACAGAACTGTCCTCTGGTTTGACTGGGGGACACCTAGAAAATTTTGATTAAGTATTTTATAAGATTGATAGCCTTTCCCCTTTCTATTAATGGAAATGATTTCAACATTAGTGACATTTGTGATAAAAATGAAATTATTAAGGAAGTAGATAGGAAATGTAAGCAAAACCACTGAATTTGCTTAGTCCTTCAATCATAAGACAGTTTCCAGCACAATGCTTTGTGTAACTTTCCAGAAGTATGAAAACAGGGTAATTGAGCTGTAGCAATGTCAGACCACTGGAATACAATTCTGTCCTATTATCAGATAAATTCTTCTAATAAATATATCTTTAATTTTATTAGTGAATAATCTTGCTATGAACAATTCAACCCTGAGTGACTCTTAGGTTCTAAAAATTCTTAAGTAATCATTACAATTATCTTTCCTGCTTCTCTCTCTTTTTTTTTTAAATATGGAACGCTTCATGAATTTGCATGTCATCCTTTCGCAGGGGCCATGCTAATCTTCTCTGTATCGTTCCAATTTTAGTATATGTGCTGCCAAAGCGAGCACTTTTCTGCTTCTCTTAACCTCCAACAGAACAAGAATTCCCCTTGACATCTTGACATATTATAAATGTTGGCAATATTAAGGTAGCTAAATGATAATGAGAAATATTGAAAAATCATTAGAATTGATTGGGGGAGGGAATAAAGTAAATTCTGGTCTTTCATCAATTTCATATGCTAAGAATTCAGACTATCATTGTGCTATAGTTACTTGTCTTTAATATTGATCCTTGAGAAACTACTTAGAAAATTAAACAGTTAAGTGACAAAAGATAAGAATTTAATTTTGATACCACAGACATGACAAACTGTTACTAGCATTCTGGTCTTGAGACCTAGAGTGAGGCTTGCAAACAGTATTATCTAGAGAGTGCTTGCCAACATCTTATTCTAGAACATGATCTGATGTATTTTATTCTATACCACATAGATATATGATGCTGTTATAGGCCATTTCAGTAACCACATTTAGCATGATAAAATTCTTTTATCTCTCTTCAAGGGCACAGATTCCTTCCTTACCAGTAATTATTACACCTTTATGAGACATTTTCCACATGACATTAATTTTAACTAAAGCATCTCATGCTCAAACAAATCTTGTGCTTGAATAAAGTTTTCAAAGAAAATGAATTAAATTTTCATTTATGCCATGTTTAATCGGAAATGGAGAACTTCGATGTTCAAAATCTGTATTGATCTTTTTTAGTCTCACAGTTGCTCTATGAATCTTGGGAAATGTCAATATTGGTTTAAATGTTAATGGCTATAAAAGGTTGAAGTAGATGAAATCTATGATTCTTAGAATTGCAGACTTGAGGGCTGAGGAGGTGGCTCACAGGACTAGGATGTAAGCTTTTCATACAGAAGCCCTTGAAATATGGCGTTAGATGATCCCCCCAAACAACATTTGAATGACCCCTCAGCTGGGAGTAGCCCCTTATACCTCTAGATGTCATCCCCAAGCAAAACCGAACAAAGAGTTATAGAATTAAGAGAAACCACATACGGATTCATTTAACTTGCAGAATGTCAAATCCTTACCACAGATCTTTCCACTATGTGCTCTTTTGAGATCTTTAGATAATAGATAGCTTATAAAGTACATGTGATAGGACTATTTAATAACTACCAGACTTTTACTTTCATAGGAGATACTTTTATCCCTGCCTGAGATGTCTGTATCACATTTCTCTTCAATTTTGGACAACATAAGGCTCGGTACAACTGATTTCTAAATTCCGTTTCAATGGAGTGGACACCCAACTCTGCTCAGGGTTTGCTCTAGGCTTCATACTCAGGGATTACTCCCAGTGGATCTTGTGGCATCTTTATGTGATGCCGGAGATCTAACCTGCGTAGACTGCATTTAAGGCAAGTGCCTTGTATACTATATTATTTTCTTCCCCTCTTAATTCATAGTTCTAAAGTTTTGAGGTTTGGGCGATAATATGAAGTGGCAGGGATAAAACCAGGTCAGCTGTGTGCAAGGCAAATACCAAATACCCTACACTGTGCTATTGCTAGGCCCCTAAAACATTTTTTTAAATTATATGTGATAAGAGATTAAGGATAAAACAATTTTTTTACATACAATATTAGAGCCTAGCCACAAGAGGACATTTTTTAGAGGTTTCTTTGTATCTTTTATTGCAGTTTATACAGGTAATTGTTGGTCACAGATACACACAAAAGGTTTATATTCTTCATTTGGTCCAGAAAATTTGGACATACAGCTTCAAAGCAGTTTAGAAAATTGATTTTACTTCTATTTTAGTCTTCCAGTTGACCTGAAGTCCTCTGTTAGGGGAAAGTCAGGAAAAATCAGATTATACTGAAAATGTCTTTTGTGAGAAATTTAAGGTTCTTGGGGGCCGGAGAGGTAGCGCTAGAGGTAAGGTGTCTGCTTTGCAAGCGCTAGCCAAGGAAGGACCGCGGTTCAATCCCCGGCGTCCCATATGGTCCCCCCACACCAGGGGCGATTTCTGAGCTCTTAGCCAAGAGTAACCCCTGAGCATCAAATGGGTGTGGCCCCCAAAAACAAACAAAAAAAAAAGAAATTAAGGTTCTTTACATTTTTAAAGTAATTTCTCTTTGGACTATAAACTGAAGGGAACAAAGATCTTTTCTTTCTTTGACTTGTATTATATATATATATATATATATATATATATATATATATATATATATATATATATAAAATTCTCATTATTGGTAGAAAGCTGGTAATGACTTTTTTAATGTGGAAAAAGTCACATTTCACATTTGACATCTCTAAAAATAAACTCGTTTCCTCTTCAAATCAGAGTATCAGGTAGTATTTTAGATCTGCAGCCAATATCCTATAGGGTAGTGTGTCAAAAACTTCTTATATTGCTAGGCAAAATAATACAAATTGTTTTAGAGGTAGATTGATTAATGTAATTAGCTTTTTTTTTTTAAGACTAATATCCTGGGCCCGGAGAGATAGCACAGTGGTGTTTGCCTTGCAAGCAGCTGATCCAGGACCAAAGGTGGTTGGTTTGAATCCCGGTGTCCCATATGGTCCCCCGTGCCTGCCAGGAGCTATTTCTGAGCAGACAGCCAGGAGTAACCCCTGAGCACCGCTGGGTGTGACCCAAAAACCAAAAACCAAAAAAAAAAAAAAAAAAAAAAAAAAAAGACTAATATCCTGTGAGCTACAGAGTAATTATTTTTTAATTTTTCTTAGGGTTAAAGCTCCAAGAGATGGGGCTAGAGCAATAGCACAGCAGGTAGGGCATTTGTCTTGCACATGGCCAACCTGGGTTTGATCTTCGACATCCTATATGGTTCCCTGAGCCTGCCGTGGGTAATTTCTGAATGGAAAGCCAGGAGTAACTCTGAGCACCACTGAGTGTGCCAAACCCCCCCAAAAGCATAAAACCTTCAAGAGCTTTTCTTCCTGTAGAGTCTAGAACCGTATGTACTACAGAGAATAGGAAAATGAAACTCATAGAAAGAAGCCCAATAATTAAAAATTAATAAAAAATAAAAATAATGAAAATTAATTAAAAATAAGGAATGAATCAGTAGGACAACACAGTGGAGTGATTCTGTAGGATAATAGTTCCAGATAAATACATTTTGGAAATGGAGTAAAGCCCTCTCAGTAGACATATAAAGCACTAATTTTATTAAAGTACCGAAAGACAAGTATTTTGTCAAGACCTTTGAGTATTGGGGGTCAGAGAGATAGTACAGTGGATTTGCTTTGATTCTAAGCACAGAGCCAGGAGTAAGCCCTGAGCACCATGCGGTGTGGCTCAAAACCAAAACAAGTATTTGCATATTCACAGGAGGTAAGTTCTCAACTTCTTTTTTGTAGAAACACACGATCCAAGGTGAGTTTCTCACTGAGAAAATTCGTTTTGTGATTTACTTGCAGCAAAGGATAGGACTTAAAAAGGAACCCAACTATAGAACACACTAATTTTACCAAACATCAAAAAGAGGTATGTTTATGATGTGGCTTACTAATTCTTTTTTTCATTTCTTTGCCTTTATTATTTATGATTAAGTTTCAGAAATAAAAATATCTCATACTGGGGCTGGAGCAATAGATAGTATAGGAGGTAGGGCATTTGCCTGGCAGCTGGCTGACCTGGGTCTAATATTGTCCTCTGAGCCTGCCAGGATTGATTCCTGAGTGCAGAGCCAGGAGTGACCCCTGAGCACTACCAGTTGGGGCCCCCAAACAAGCATACTAATCTCATATTTTGCTAAAACAGGGAAGATAAAATAAAGAGTTTAGTGGCATTAGAAAATGTTTGATTTGGGGCCGGAGAGATAGTATAAGGTAGGGCATTTGCCTTGCATGCAGAAGGACAGTGGTTTGAATCTCAACATCCCATCTGGTCCCCCAAGCCTGCCAGGAGCGATTTCTGAGCTTAGAGCCAGGAGTAACCCCTGAGTGCTGCCGAGTAGTGTGACCTCAAAAAAAAAAAAAAGAAAAGAAAAGAAAAAGAAAAGAAAAGAATGTTTGATTTGAAATAATACAGTTGGGGTATTAGTTACATACATCAAATAGACTTTCTTGTTCCCTTTTAAGAGTTATAATTGTCTAGCAAATGCAGGTAGGTTTACTTTTTGTGTATGATATGAATGTACAGTGCCTCCTTTTGCAATTTTCAAAATGAGTATTCTAAAATACCAGCCTCAGGGACTAAAGTTTGAAAGTAAAGCAGATAGATATACCAGTTTCTAAGGTATGTGTATATATAAACACAGTTTAAAGATCACAACTTCCTCTTTCCACGAAGTATTCTCTATTAGAAGATAAAAAAACAACTTTACTTTCCTCATTGAACATTTTGATTCTAGGGCTAGTAAGAAAAAATTAAAGTGACATAACAATGTAAATGAAAAAGGTGATAATGGAGTAACATAGCCTTAGATTATTTCTAGGCCTTCATTCTCACTACAAGAAGTGATATGTTTTCTACTGGTCCTTCAATTTTTTTTTTCAGGGAACTGCTGTGTTCAACTTTGTTGAACAGTGTGTGTGTGTGTGTGTGTGTGTGTGTGTGTGTGTGTGTGTGTGTGTGTGTGTGTGTGTGTGTGTGTGTGTGTGTGTGTGTGTGTGTGTGTGTTAAGATGGTGAGGGAATTGGATTTAGAATCCAGTTACATTTTTATAGTTAAGACCCCCCCCCCAAATTATTGATCCAAGACTATTAAAAATTTCACATTATAGGTTTATTCTAAAAGCATTCTAGCAGATGGGGTCAGATAGAGAGCAGTTAGGGTGCTTGCCTTGCATACTGTTGTCCCAGGTTTGGTCACAGCATTTAATAGTGACCCCTAAGCACTGTCAGGAGGGATTTTAGAGTATGGTCTGAGGAATAAGCCCTGAGTATTGCTAGGTATGGCCGCTAAACAAAATAGCAGCCTTGCAGCCCCCCCCCCCCCCCCCACACACACACACCATGTGGTGTAGTCCAGAAATCCCTGTTCGGTTGAACAACACTCAGACCCTGGCATTCAACTGCAGGCCTATTTGGTCAAGAATAGCCAGGACTGGTCCCAAGGTCCCTTGAACATTGTTTCAGAAGCCTTCCCCACTCACAAAAATATGACAAAGAAAATAGAAAAAAAGAAAAAACAACATATTTCTCTGCCCCTTTTCCATAGAAGAATCAAATTATAGATCATTTTACTAAACTTTCAAATCAAAGTAAGGCTCTGGAATGAATGACTGTCTTTATATTTATGTAACAAAAAGAGGCAAGAAGAAATCTGAATTTTCCTTCTCCAGGAATTGTGACTTAAATGAAAGTAGACTTATAGACATGGAAATGGGAAACTAGACTTTAAAAACCTTCCCTTGCACTTTGTGCTGCAAGAGAAGGGTCAAAAGCAGGGTGGAGATTTGAAGTCAGTTGTTTTTGTGGGTGGTGCCATTCCGCAGACTTGTTGCTTACATTGACAAAAGGAAAAATACCATCCAAAGGTCATGAAATGACAGGCCTGGGACAATACTCATATCTTCCATCTTTACCGGGACAGTCTAGAGTGTACACATGTCTTTTGCCTAAAGATCAGTGACTAGTTTTACTCTTTCTAAGAAACTGAACACTGCTCAGAAACCTCATGAAATTTCTATTTTCTGTCCCTTTCATCCTCTAAAATCAGTACAGGTTGGAAGGCCAGTCTGCCTAAGAAATATCACAATTTATGTGGCTTGACTAAAGACAATAATTTTTCTAGTTCTATTTTTGTTTGGTTTTGGATCACACCTGGCCATGCTCAGGGGTTACTTCAGGCTCTACGCTCAGAAATTGCTCATAGCAGGCTGGGGGTCGAACCCAGGTCAGCTGTGGGCAAGGCAAATGCTCTACCCGCAGTGCTATCATTCTGGCCCCATCTAGTTACTTCTATTTTAAGAATTTTTAATTTCTTAAAAATTAGAAATTTCAGAATTTCTAATTTAAGAATTTTGGGCCAGAGAGATAGGTAGGTAGATAGGATGCTTGCCTTGCACCCCATATAGTCCCTGAGCACTTAGGAGTGATCCCTAAGTCCTTGAACGCAGAGCCAGGTCTAAGCCCTCAGCACTGTCTGGTATACTCAGAAAATGAACAAAACCAAACATCAACAAAAAGAAATGTTTGTTTCATGACTGTTTAGAGAGGACATAAAAATCATAGGTTCTTTAGGGCTAGAGTGATACATAGCTGGAATGTCATTTGCTTTGCATGCAGCCAACCCAGGTTCAACCCCCCACATGGTGCACCAAACAACCAAGAGTGATTCCCTGAGCACAGACACAGGAGCACCTTAGCACCACCAACTAACTAAGCTCTCCACCACCCAATAAAAATCTTAGTTTTCTTAGAGACCAGAAGAGTGAGTGCTGATGAAATTGTTTGACAGAGACCTCTTTGGTTCTCTCATGCAGCATTATAATTTGGAAGTCGGCAATTGTTGGTGCCTGACATGGACATGTAGGAGTTTACCAATGTGCATATGGCGGAGTGACTAAATGTGAACGTGAAATGAGCCCAAATGATCTGACACAGGAACCTGGAATGGCTGAGTGTTTGGCACCACAAAGGTCGCTGCAAAGCTTTAGTGTACTCATTTGACTCCCTTTTCAACATATAGCAAATATGACTTCTTGTTCTGTGTATATGGGACATGTTATTTGGTTCTTGTTGATAGCATGCTAATGGCTATAGAGAAAAAAAAATCAACTGTAGAGTAGAATTTGATAGAAGTAATCTTTCCCCCACCCAGTTTTGGAGTCATTATTGAAGAATTAAAATAACTTCGTGACCTCATAATCTTTTTCTTTCTTTTCTTTCTTTTCTTTCTTTCTTTCTTTCTTTCTTTCTTTCTTTCTTTCTTTCTTTCTTTCTTTCTTTCTTTCTTTCTTTCTTTCTTTCTTTCTTTCTTTCTTTCTTTCTTTCTTTCTTTCTTTCTTTCTTTCTTTCTTTCTTTCTTTCTTTCTTTCTTTCTTTCCTTCCTTCCTTCCTTCCTTCCTTCCTTCCTTCCTTCCTTCCTTCCTCTCTCTCTTTCTTTCTTTCTTTCTTTCTTTCTTTCTCTTTCTTTCTTTCTTTCTTTCTTTCTTTCTTTCTTTCTTTCTTTCTTTCTTTCTTTCTTTCTTTCTTTCTTTCTTTCTTTCTTTCTTTCTTTCTTCTTTCTTTCTTTCTTCTTCTTTCTCTCTTCTTTCTTCTCTTTCTTTCTTTCTTTCTTTCTTTCTTTCTTTCTTTCTTTCTTTCTTTCTTTCTTTCTTTCTTTCTTTCTTTCTTTCTTTCTTTCTTTCTTTCTTTCTTTCTTTCTTTCTTTCTTTCTTTCAAGTTTATTCATGCATGATAGAGTTTTAAAGGAATAATAATTAATGTTGATTAATTCTATTTGTAGTTAGCCTATTCTAAACAACTACCCCATTTACCGACAACCCTATATTGTTTCAAATACAGGGAGACCAAACTGTATTGTTATTATACCTCCTTGTGGGGGGTAAAAGATAGAAACGAAGTGGTACTCAGGGTCATTCGGTGATAGTATTAGGTATAAAATCTCTGATTAGTGATGATATTAGGTATTCTTTTGGACCACTTTTCCCAGATTGAGCTTTTCAGCCCACAGACCACTTGTTTTCTGATTTGCAGCAGCAGTAACACACGAAAAACACTGGTAAATAATCTGCTTAAGGATTTTTGTTTAAGATGTACTGCATATCTGTTCTCAGCACTTCCAGATCATCAGCTTCAAGATGGAACCACCTCTAATAGACCTAACAGAAACCAACGAAACTAAGATGTAGAAAGATTGTGTTTTTTGGTTTTTTTCTTTTGGTTGTTGGGCTACATCCAGTGACTCTCAGGGGTTACTCCTGGCTATGCGCTCAGAATTGCTCATGGCTTGGGCGACCATATGGGATTTCGGGTTTCGAACCACCATCCATCCTGGGTCAGCCACGTGCACGGCAAATGCCCCACTGCTGTGTTAGCGCTCTGGCCCCAAGATTGTGTTTCTAAACTCTATTTTAAACTGTTGTTTAAAGCTGTTGTCAGAAGCAGAGCTAGAATCTAAACCATCAGAATCTGTGTTCTTAATAATCACGTTATCCTCAATTTAAAAAAGCTACACCAAAGTACCAATTTTTGGCCTTAATAATAAAAAGTGTCCCTTATTTTCATGTAATACAGTTTGTCCAGTGATTTTTAGGGGACCTTTTTTTTTTTTGTGGTTTTTGGGTCACATCCGGCAGTGCTCAGGGGTTTTTCCTGGCTCCGTGCTCAGAAATTGCTCCTGGCATGCACGGGGGACCATATGGGACGCCGGGATTCGAACTGATGACCTTCTGCATGAAAGGTAAATGCCTTACCTCCATGCTATCTCTCCGGCCCCTAGGGGACCTTTTTGATTTGTTTCATTATGCTTTATGAATCAGAGAGTAATCAGAAAATAATTTTCTACAGCTTGAGACTAATCATCACTAATCATTACTGACCCCAAAGATTTGGATAAAATTTCCAACCCCAAGAAGTGAGTTCATGAATGAACTAATTCTTCACTTTAAGACTTTAATCAATAGACCATTTTCTTCTTATTTATAAAAATAAGCTGTGCATTCATCACTATGTAATACTTTAATTGAATTTGAAAACTTAAGATGTTCTTAAGATGTTCCAAAGTAGTTCTGATGATAGTAAAACTACATCATAAGTAAAAACACAATTTAGCAATTTAGCATTTTGTTTTTGTTTGTTATTTTGTTTTTGGGCCACACCCAGTGGTGCTCAGGAGTTATTCCTGGCTCTGTGCTCAGAAATCGCTTCTGACAGGCTTGGGGGACCATTTGGGATGCCAGGAATTGAACCGGTGTCTATCCTGTGTTGGTCACATGCAAGGCAAATGCTCTGCCGCTGTACTATCATTCCGGGGCCCCCCTACTTAATCTTTTGTTGCGTTGTAAAAGCATACAAATGAGTATTCCTGCCGCAAAAGAAAAATTAATTGTAATTTACTTTAAAACATGTACCAGGAAGAGGCATAGTATAGAAAGAGAAATTCTAATATAAAATGATATGTAGGAGTTTGTAAGGCATAACTCATTTAAATATTTTCTGTAAAATGTTTTCAACTGTATTCTGCCCCCCTTTAAATACAAGCCAAAAAGCTGTCAGAACATGCATGCAAGCTGGTAAGAGGTTGAGCAACCCTTAAAGCACCCTGAGGAAAGAAGAATAGATTAATCCAGCTGCCAAGATGCAGAAGAGAAACTAGTGGCAGGATGTGAGAGAAAATGGACACTCTTGTTCTTTTTGTTTGTTTTGTTTTTGAACCACACCCAGCAGTGCTCAGGGATTACTCCTAGCTCTGCACTTGGAAATCACTCTTGGCAGGCTCAGAGGACCATATGGGATGCTGAGGATGGAATGTGGCTGGCTGCATGCAAGGCAAATGCCCTATTTGCTGTGCTCTCCCTCCGGCTCCAAGATGGGCACTCTTGCCTTCACGCAATTCCATGCCACTCAAATCAATGCCACCTTGTCTCTGAGAATGCTAATGAGAGAGCATTATCTAAAATGCAGATGTGGCATCAGAAAGGTAGACCAAGGTAAAAGAAGATCAGAAAATACTCCAAAACCAGAGTTGATCTCTCTCTCTCTCTCTCTCTCTCTCTCTCTCTCTCTCTCTCTCTCTCTCTCTCTCTCTCTCTCTCTCTCTCTCTCTTTCTCTCTCATCCCCACATTCTTTTTCTGAAACTCAGTAAAGAAATTAGTCTGGACTGTGGACCCAACACATTCAAGAAATCTCCAAGAAATTGATTGGGGATGAAGATCCAACCTTAGAAAGTTGAAAATTCTTCTATCAGAGAATTATTCTCTAGCCTAATTCCCAGAAAGGAAGCTGGAAAGTACATCATCCTAATTTCTCCCTTTTTCATTGCAAAAATAAAAATTCACAGTTTTATTCACAGAAATAAAAATGTTCACAGTTGGACAAGGAAAGATTATCCCAAAGTAAGATTAGTATATTATAGGGCTGTCCTCAAGTTAATAACATCCTAGCTTCAGTGAATTTCCAAAACAGCCGTTGCTTATGGGGGGAATTCATTCATCTGTAAACAGCCAGTAACCTGATTGCTACTGGTGCTCTGAAGCTAGTCAGAAGGCATATAGTTTGTGAATTTCTACTGTATATTATCTTCCAAGGATCTCTAAGAAAGAATTCTGAATGGCAGAGGAGACTTTGTGGATAGGCATCATATTTTACTAAATAAATTAGTTCTTTGGTCCAAAAATCATACTTTTTTTTGTTGTTGTTCTAATTTTGGGGGCCATACCACAAAACCAAAGCTTAGGGCTCACTCCTGGGCATATCCCCAAATCAAAGTTACAGGGATCACTCCTGATCAGGATTAGGAACCATAGGGGGGCCCTTGGGGAATTAACCAGGTCACACATAATCCAAAACAAGAGCCTTGCCCATTGTACTATCCTTGAAGCTGTAGCATTTATGGAGCAACTTATAAGATAAGCTTTGCGGACAGCATACTTCCTTTCTTTAGAACTTTGAGGAAATGGACTTCAGACTTTGGAAGTACTTTGGTATGTATTTGCAGATGCCAAGAAATCAAATATAGAAGCGAAACAATTATTCTCCTTACATGCAGCAGGTAGAAAATACTCATCATTTACTCAGAATCTTTCATCCTTGGATGTTTGAACTAAGTAGATTTTTGGTCTTAGAAAAGGAAACAAATATAATAATTTGATTTGTTATCCTAAGAAAGTAATTACCTATATCTGAAAGTGGAGAGACTTGACTTCTTGACACAGGTCTGCTCTGGACTAATTGTATATCTTTGAGTAGTTAATTTATACCCAGATAAGTCAGAGGAGGTTGGAGGAATAGTTTTAAGCTATTGGTTAACAATGCCTGGAACAAAATAGGGTTCAAGTTTCTCTTACTTGGGTAATGTTCTATAAGGCCTAGGGAAAGTTATAGTAGATTTTTTTTGGTGTCCAAATAAAAAAAACACTATAAATTTTTGCACTTTTAGAACAATTCAGTATTGTGAGCCACAAGTCCTTATCTAAAATTGGATGTCAGGGCTGGAGAGATAGCACAGCGGTAAGGCATTTGCCTTTCATGCAGCCAACCTGGAAGGATGTGGGTTCCATTTCCAGCATCCCATATGGTCCCCCTACCCTTCCAGGAGTGATTTCTGAGTGTAGAGCCAGGAGTAATCCCTGAGGGCATTCATGTTTGGGCCCAAAATATACAAACAAACAAACAAAATTAGATGTCAATGTAACAGTTGTGGAACTGCCCTAAGTTTGTGATATTCAATTAATAATCAATTGCAGATATTTTAAAATAAATTTATAAACTCAATTTCCCAATCATGTTAGTCAGATGTTTGAAGCTACATGTGTCTAGTGTTTACTGGAGTGGGTAGTAGAGGCAGACAATTGCAGAAAGTTCTTTTTATCACTATTTTAGACCTTTGTTGCAGTACTGGCCTTTTAAACTTGGTGTAGAACATCTATGTGTGACTGAGTGTCATTTTTAGGGAAGTGAAAGAACAGATTTTCTTGCACTCTTTTGGTTAAAGCAGTTAGTTCAAGAACTCTTTAGGCAAAGGACGCTGACATTCAACATGGTTTTGAGAAATGGGGAAGAGGGGAAAGTCAGAGAAAGAAATTAGGAAACATAATTCTCATCTTGGGTCTTGACTTTACCTACTGCAGGACACAGAGCCCCTAGAGGTGAGATCTTTTTTGTGATTGTTACGCCCTTTACAATCCATACCAATAATAGAAAAGTGTGTGGAGATAGAGGAATAGTACAGTGGGTAGGACATTTGTCTTACAGGAAGCTAATCTGAGTTTGATCCCTGGTAACTCATATGGCCCCCTGAGCCAAACCAGGAGCCAAATCCAAGCAGAGTTGCTCTGAGCAGCACTAAATGCAGTTCCCTAAGCCCCCTAAAAATATACGAGGGGAACATGGCTTCCAGGAAGTCAGGGACCTCTTAGCATCCAGTGGTAGAAAAATACTGACTAAGTCATGCTGATTCAAATTACAGAAGAGGAAATTGTTAAGTAGTCAGACAATAGTAGAAAAGGGAATCATTGAAACTTTCTGGAACTAGTGAGGAAAATAATCATTCTAGCTGAGAGTCAGCTTTGTAAACACAGACCTGGGCGATACCTGCTAATATTTTGGGGCATGTACTTATTAAAAAGAATACTTAGTTATATGCCCAAAAAAGGCTTTCCTACACATGGGATGCATTGGTTCTGCCATCCATGTTGGTTGAGAAGCCACACATATGGTGTAAGAAAGAAATCAGCAGGTGATGGCAAAAGGAGTATCATTTTAGCACCTCTCTGGAGACCTACTGTGAAGGAAATCATCTTTCTTTCTTGGGCTTAACTTCTAGGTGCAGCTACAGGGGATGACACTGAGGATGCCAGCACTGAGTTCACTGACAGTATCGAGGAGGAAGCTGCACATAATAACCACCAGCAAGTAAGTTCAAGTCAGGTGATAGAAACCCTGGGGGAAGTATATTTGTGATTTGGGGTTTTCCAGTAACCCTTCTAAACCTCGATCGAGAGAATACTAGTTTATTGCCACTCTTCTTTTCCTTCCTGAGTTTCCCAATCTCTTTGACACCTCCTATCCTCACTCTTACTTGTCTCTCTAACCCTTTGCTTTTTATTCCTATATCCTTTCCTCTTTGCCTGTATTTGTCTTTATGCACCCTCTATAGCCATAGCTCCAGTGGAATTCTTACTTGCTTACTTCCTACAAGACCGTAGACACCTCTTGGGCTTTTGTCACTGAGACACACCACAGAAGACAGGGAATTGAAAGATTTCTCAGGAAAATGGCAGGGACTAGGTCCTGCTTTAGGAGAGTACTCTCCGAGGAACTCCAAGAAGATCAGGATACTCTCAAAACAGGCATCTTTCTTTGTGAAATAATGGTGTATAAAGGAGAACTCTGTTGGACGGCTTGGCAAGTCATCTAGATTGTGACATGCTAGTGACGTTAGCTGCCACTTCACGAGCAGGGACCCCTCGGAACTTCAAACTTGGAACCGAAGATTGAAACCTTGTGCCAGCATCAGTGAAAGTGTATCCAACATGTTGTCGAGCCCAAGAAGGGCTTGGATGTCTCAGAGATTGTACTGACAGTGATCTCACGTTACACACTGAAACTGTTCAGATGGGTTTCCATCCACCTTGACAAGTGAGATTCAGATCTTCTATATGGACCATTCCTGTGACTTTGAGTTGTTAAGGAGGAAGTGGATCGTTGGTTTCTATTATTCTGCTGGGCTTTTGCAGGACTAGCTTCCTTGGAGCAATCAGGAAATTGGATTCTGTCTCTACAGTCTTAGAAAATTGGTTCCCGACTCTTCATCTACACAATAAAAGCTATCTAACAAAGTAACACCAGAGTTAAAGTTTAAGAAGTGCCCAAATCTCACAAGATTAGGCAAAATCTGACTTAGGAGAGGATTCATTTAGTTATCTGGAATCCTTCCTGTCTTCATACAGTCTTTCATTTTCTACTGAGATTCTATTTTTATTGTCTCAACCATAGTTTACCCTTATTTTCTCCTTGAGTTCTTGCGTGAGCTATAGTTTTGCTTCTTTTATCTATCTGATGCTTGTGACTTTAAGTATTAACACAATTTCCCCTCTGACCTAATTTCTCTCAGTCTATTGTTTCACTAATAAGTTTGGACAAAAAAGAGGGTTATGTAGGTTGAACAAATGTTCATAATATGGCTATGCTTGATTGGGAAGTCTGCAGGTCACTGCAAGTTGTTATCATCATTGTGGGACAGCATTGACTCTGAACAGGATGTAAATAAATGAGAGAACCAGTCTTATTGCTCTAGTCACCGTCTGGTTGTATGAATTCTTGGCTAAAAATCTCAGTTGAAATTTGTAAAAATCATTTCTTCTTCAATCTCTTTCCTATGGCATAACATAGAGAAAGTGGCCAGACAACATTATAAATGTGATTAAATATTTGTCTTGGTGTATTTGAATTTTCCTTTTATTGGCTGCTCTATCAGCAGAGAAGACCCTTAACAGATTGTTGGATCTTGTCTATCATGATAGATATTCATGACAGGCAAAGGATATACCAGTTGGATGAAGAATAGCTTGGGTAAACACCATGTTTCTAATCTTCACCTTCTCTTTAAAAGCGATCTTCCATTTTGGATAGGAGATGCATGAAACATTGTAAACTTACATCTCTGTATTGGAAGTTTCAGGATATAACTTTCCTGCTACCAATCAAATAAAACTCATTTTGCTACCTGTTTTTGTGTCCAGATTCTCCAACATGTATTTGCTTGTCTCGAAGGAAAGTTCTTTAAAATTAGGCTCAGAGCACCTTTTTATTGTGTCTTCAGAAAGTAGACTCTATTCATGATACCACACATACATCTTTCCTAATACACACAGTCTTCCTTTCTCTTTCTCTTTTTCTTTCTCTTTCTCTCTCTTTCACTTTTCCTAACAAAAAAATTTGACTCTGTGCCCCTTTTGTAGACAAAAAGCATCTTTTGGCCAGAGAAAGTTGCTTTGTTCTATTTTTTTTTAACTTACCCACATCAGGAAGTCTTGAATTAACCTGCTACCAAATTTCATTCTACAACAAATTTAAGATAATAGATACCTAGGAGATCTCTGTAAAAGAAAGTAGAACAATTTACCATTGCCTTTCTTTTATTGAACTTTTGTAATAATAAAAATCTAGACAAGATATACAGATATGCAGAATGAAAAAAATGCAAGTAGAATTAAGGTGATGAACTTGAGGGAAAAATCATTTTAAAATGCCATTAATGCTGAAGATGGACATTGTGAGAAAGATGAAGTAATAAAGTAAACCAAAAAACTTTATTCAAACACAGTTTAGGTCTGCAGTCTTATGGGCAAATGGAAACACAGTGGCCCCAAAATGTTGAGTTTTGGAATTAATAGAATGAAAGTAATAGATGGGGAAAAAAACCCTAAACCTAATTACCTATATGCCTAAAAGATTCACAATACTCTTATACGTATCAGAAGCCATGTTTTATTTTTTGTTTCATTTTGTTTTTGTTTGGGGGCCACACCCAGTGATGCTCAGGGTTACTCCAGGCTCTGCACTCAGAAATTGCTCCTGATAGCGTTGGGGGGAATCACATAGGATGCCAGCAATCACACCCAGATTCATTCTGAATGGGCCCTATGCAAGGCAAACACTCTACCACTGTGCTATCTCTCCGGCCCCAGAAGCCATGTTTTTGTTTTAACTTTATATTTAAACACCATGACTACAGGGTTGTTCATAATAGTTTTTCCCCCACAGATAAAATATTTGTTCTTGATTGAGTTACAGTCGTATTACGTGCAACAACTTTCACCAGTGCACATTTCCTGCCACAAATATCCCAGTCTTGCCATTATATTTGTGGAAAAAAATAGAAATTTTGCTCTTTATAGATTATAAAAAAATGAACAAAATAAGAACCAAATCCTGATTTATATTTCAGACATTTACATTTCACTTAAACATTTACATTTTATTTAGGTTTAAATAAAATACCAAAATTGGTTCTCTTCACAAATAAATTTAAATGTTTTAGACAAATTACCCGAATTAAACTGCCTTTATCACAGCAAGTAATTCTGTTAACCTGGGAATGCATTTGGCTTCGATTTTTTCCATTGAAAAGTGGGATAGTAGGAGGACTTAATGTCTCTTTTAATGCTAATATTCCACAGGATCTCAATTTTTTAAGAAAATTAGATATATTTAAACAAATCAAAGACAAAAATACATCCAGAAGGCATTTAAAATTAGACATTATTGGACCAGAGAGATTAATGAAGGACATATTTTAAGCAGAACATTTAAAGTTTAGAAAATTATATACTTCCCATATAAAGTTGATGGCAACATTTAGTTTTATTACATTTGCTGGGAAGAGTTTACATAGATAATATCACATTCTTTGGGGGGGTTAATCTAGCTCATCGGTCTTTAGTTTGTCCCAAGTGCTTAGTGTCACAGGTGGAGATGCCTACCATGATAAATTTGCTTGGTAGTGGACATAGAAAGACAGATAATCACATACAAACATCGCCAGGAGGAATTATTTTTATTTTATTTTATTATTTTTTATAATTATTTTATTTAAACACCGTGATTACAAATATGATTATAGTTGTATGATTACAGTCATGTAAAGAACACCCCCTTCACCAGTGCAACATTCTCACCACCAATTTCCCAGATCTCCCTCCTCCCCACCCCCCTACACCTGTACTCGAGACGGGCTTTCTACTTCCCTCATTCATTCACATTGTTATGATAGTTTTCAGTGTAGTCATCTCTCCAACTGCACTCATCACTCTGTGTTGAGCTTCATGTCATGAGCTGTCCCTACCAGCCCTCATCTCTCTTGTCTCTGAGATACTGTTAAAAATGTTTTTCATTTTTCTTAAAGCCCATAGATGAGTGAAATCATTCTGCATCTTTCTCTCTCCCTCTGACTTACATCACTCAGCATAATAGATTCCATGTACATCTATGTATAGGAAAATTTCATGACTTCATCTCCCCTGACAGCTGCATAGTATTCCATTGTGTATATGTACCACAGTTTCTTTAGCCATTCTTCTGTTGAAGGGCATCTTGGTTGTTTCTAGAGTCTGGCTATTGTAAATAGCGCTGCAATGAATATAGGTGTAAGGAAGGGATTTTTGTATTGTATTTTTGTGTTCCTCGGGTATATTCCTAGGAGTGGTATAGCTGGATCGTATGGAAGCTCAATTTCCAGTTTGTGAAGGAATCTTCCAGGAGGAATTCTTTTTTTTTTCTTTATCTTTATTTAAACACCGTGATTACAAACATGATTATAGTTGTATGATTACAGTCATGTAAAGAGCACCCCCCTTCACCGGTGCAACATTCCCACCACCAATTTCCCAGATCTCCCTCCTCCCCACCCCCCTACACCTGTACTCGAGACAGGCTTTCCACTTCCCTCATTCATTCACATTGTTATGATAGTTTTCAGTGTAGTCATCTCTGCAACTGCACTCATCACTGTATGTGATGAGCTGCATGTCCTGAGCTGCACCTACCAGCCCTCATCTCTCTTGTCTTTGAGATACTGTTAAAAATGTCCTTCATTTTTCTTAAAGCCCATAGATGAGTAAAACCATTCTGCGTCTTTCTCTCTCCCTCTGACTTACTTCACTCAGCATAATAGATTCCATGTACATCCATGTATAGGAAAATTTCATGACTTCATCTCTCCTGATGGCTGCATAGTATTCCATTGTGTATATATACCACAGTTTCTTCAGCCACTCATCTGTTGAAGTGCATCTTGGTTGTTTCCAGAGTCTGGCTATTGTAAATAGCGCTGCAATGAATATAGGAGTAAGGAATGGATTTTTGTATTGTATTTTTGTGTTTCTTGGGTATATTCCTAGGAGTGGTATAGCTGGATCGTATGGAAGCTCAATTTCCAGTTTGTGAAGGAATCTCCATATCGCTTTCCATAAAGGTTGTACTAGACGGCATTCCTACCAGCAGTGAAAAAGAGTTCCTTTCTCTCCACATCCCTGCCAGCACTGCTTGTTTTCCTTTTTTGTGATGTGTGCCAATCTCAGTGGCGTGAGGTGGTACCTCATAGTAGTTTTGATTTGCATCTCCCTGACGATTAGTGATGTTGAACATCTTTTCATGTGCCTTTTGGCCATTTGCCTTTCTTCTTTTTCAAAGTGTCTGTTCATTTCTTCTCCCCATTTTTTGATGGGGTTAGTTGTTTTTTTCTTGTATAGTTCTGTCAGTACCTTGTAAATTTTGGATATTAGCCCTTTATCTGATGTGTATTGGGTGAATAATTTCTCCCACTCAGTGGGTGGCCAGGAGGAATTCTTAAGGAATGAGCTACTGTGTCTGAACTTTCATTTCTTTGTCATGGATGTCTATATGCAGCAACTCAAATGTCATTGCATGCACACACTCGGAGCCCACTCCACTGTTCATACA